>NW_020451236.1:247380-248084 GCF_003343035.1 Apteryx rowi | reverse complement strand
TCCTCCAGGCTCAAGAGCGATGCATCCCTATGAGTAGGAAGTCAAGCAAAGGAGGCAGGAGACCTGCGTGGATGAGCAAGGAGCTCCTGGCAAAACTCAACCAGAAGAAGGAAGATATACAGAAAGTGGAAAGGGGAACAGGCCACTTGGGAGGAATATAGGAACATTGTCAGAGTATGCAGGGATGCGACGAGGAAGGCTAAGGCCCATTTGGAATTAAATCTGGCKAGAGATGTCAAGGACAGCAAGAAGGGCTTCTTCAAACGCATCAGTAGCAAAAAGAAGACTAGGGAAAATGTGGGCCCACTGCTGAATGGGGTGGGTGCCCTGGTGACGAAGGATGCAGAGAAGGCAGAGTTACTGAGTGCCTTCTTTGCTTCAGTCTTTACTGCTGAGGCCAGCCCTCAGGAACCCCAGATCCTGGAGGCAAGAGAGAAAGTCTGGAGAAAGGAAGACTTTGCCTTGGTCGAGGAGGATCAGGTTAGAGATCATTTAAGCAAACCTGACACCCACAAATCCATGGGCCCCGATGGGATGCACCCACAAGTGCTGAGGGAGCTGGCGGACGTTATTGCTAAGTCACTCTCCATCATCTTTGAAAGGTCATGGAGAACAGGAGAGGTGCCTGAAGACTGGAAGAAAGCCAGTGTCACCCCAGTCTTCAAAAAGGGCAAGAAGGAGGAGCCAGGGAACTACAGGCCAGT
>NW_020451236.1:91482-245390 GCF_003343035.1 Apteryx rowi | reverse complement strand
GACTGGAACATCTCTCTTATGAGGAAAGACTTGAGAGAGCTGGGCCTGTTTAGCCTGGAGAAGAGAAGGCTGAGAGGGGATCTTATTAATGTGTACAAGTATCTTAAGGGAGAGTGTCAAGAGGATGGAGCCAGACTCTTTTCAGTGGTGCCCAGCGACAGGACATGAGGCAACGGGCACAAACTGAAACACAGGCAGTTCCATCTGAACATGAGGAAAAACTTTTTCACTGTGAGGGCGACAGAGCACTGGAACAGGTTGCCCCGAGAGGTTGTGGAGTCTCCTTCTCTGGAGATATTCAAAACCCTCCTGGACGCGATCCTGTGCAACGTGCTCTTGAGCAGGGAGGTTGGACTAGATGATCTCCAGAGGTCCCTTCCAACCTCAACGATTCTGTCATTCTGTGATTCTGTAATGGCTGATAGATGACAAATATTTCTAAACTGTCAGTCCTAGGTTACCTGCAATCAAGAGATGGTAACTGTATTTTGGCCAAAGCAACAAAGTGGTCAGATTTACTCTTGCTAGCAGTGTAATTTTCTAATAAATCTTGTGATATCGGTGAAATATGCAAGATCCCAAAAGTGTTTGTGCTGCACCAATATTCAAAAGGCCATGGGCTGACCTGAAAGTTATAGGCTACTTAAGTACATCTGCTACAAGCAGAGTAACATACCAGTTGATCTAGAAATAAGTAGCAACATAAATAAAAGGTAGGAATGCAATTAATGACAGTCAATATATGTATTGGAACTAGTTGCTATGAGACAACTCTGATTTCATTTTTTTTATGAGATTACAAGTTCTGTTGATAAGAGCAATTCCAAAGATGTGATATTATTCAGTCTTCTACATGTTATGTGATTTAGGATCACACAACATGCTGATTAACAATGGAGCTCTATACGGTATCAATAAAGTACATACTGAGTGGCTGACTCAAAGATCTCAAAAAAAGTGATTGTCATCAGAGATCTTTATCAGAGACTGTTACTCCTAGGAGTTTCTGTAGAGCTTGATGGGGAAATTCATGATGTTCAACAGTCTCACATGTTTGGGAAGCWAATACAAATTCCTCAGTGATGAAATACTAAAAACTCTTGAGAGTAACAGGGCTGCCAAACAGAGAGAGCTTCATCTCATGATGATGTTGGCTAAAATCTAGCCAAAAGCAAAATTATCCATTTAAAAAGAAGCAGCACAGACCATACTTACAAAAAGGAGTTCTGTGTCCTGGAAAGTGCTGACTGAAAAAAGCACTGGGTTCTAATGGAAAATGAACTAACGTGAGCTCCTGTATGATACAGAGGCAAAAAGTGCTAATTCAATTCTTGTCAGTATAAACAATGGAATAGTGAGTAGGAGGAGGAAATTGACTTCTCTTTGCATGTGACATCATTGGGACTGATGTGGAATAATGTATACAGTTTTGGTGTCAACATTTTGAAAAGGGATGTTGAAATACTATGGAGGATATAGAAATAAGCCACAGAAATGTTTTGATGGCTGGAAGGGAAAAAGAAAGAGGGAACAGTGAGAGCTCAATCTGTTTATCTTTTCAAACAGATCAGAAGACAGCTTGATTATAGCGTGTAAGAACCTTCATGGGGAGTAAATACCAGTTACTGAATGGCTCTTTAATCTAGCAGAGAAAGGCATATCAAGAACTAGCGGCTGGAATTAAAGCCAAATTCAAATGAGAGATTAGACACAAACTTGTACCAGAGAGAGTGATTAACCACTAGCACAAAGGGGCTGCTAAAGTCTTTGTYGCTTCATGTTTTCCAGTCAAAGGTACCCTCTAAGTGTTACAGAAGACCCACAGATTTAAAGTTGACAAGCAAGTAACTTCTAGAGATACTTGCATAGCTCTGAAATCCTCTTTTGCTCAGCATAAGGATTCTTCCTCTCCACTTAATGGGGCTGCCAGAGTTTCCTGGGCAGAAGGCTGGGGAAGCACTGATGAGTGACGAGCATAATTTGCCCTATTAAGGTGGATAAAGATGGCCTTCCTTGGAGAAAGAAAACCCTTGTGAATATGGCTGTGTGATATCCATCTAAAACATAATCTCAATCTGGAATGTGCATCACTAAAAAGCCAACTGTTTAGATTTCCTGGGGCAACTTGTAATCTGTTTATTCTGAATAGAAGCTTCATAAATTAACATCTGACAGATGTTCCTCTCAAAAATGTTTTATTAAATCCCAGCACCTTGAAAATATTCCCATTGATTCTCCCTCACAGCAACACAAACTTTGACACCTCATTGTATAAAATGCCTGCAGAAGGAGGAAAACAGATGTGTCAAGTCAGCTAAAGCTCAATGCACAAAGGGAAAGGGTAACAGTTGGCAAGTATGCAAATATGATATCTGTTAAATATACCCTCTTAGGATTGCTTGTATGTAAGGTGATATATCCTCAGGACTGCTTTCATGATTAGAAGCCCTCACCTGCATTGCTTCAGACTATAAAATCTCTTTCTTAAGCAACACTGAATCATAATGTGGTGGCTTTGTGTCTCTGTTTCACAGCAATTATTTAACAGCTTTGGATCTTTATATCTAACATGCAATGCAAAAGAAGATTACTTACCTCAGGGCACACTTAAAAGATTTCTTGCTAATGTTGTCTGAATCAATACTGTAGCACAAACCAGCATGAATCTCAAAGTCCTAAAAAACACACACATAAAATATTGCCAGAGTTATTTAGTTCTAGTGAACAGGAACAGTTACAATATTTTCCTAGGCTAGGTATTGAATTCCTGTGGAATCAGATAGACACATATCCAGCACAACATTTAGCCATATGTTTAATTTACAAGTATTTACTAGACAAAGGTATCATAGGATTTAAGGATTAAAGGATTTACCAGATCATCGTGTTCACATAATCCCAGGAGTGCTAGGATAGGGAACTCACAATTATCCTCCTCATTTTTTCAGTGTTCTGTCCAGGCAAATTCTATATTAATAAGTAAAACTTTCGCTACTTTCTCTAGCAGATTATTCCTCAACCTAAGAAATTTCTCCATTAAAACATTCTTTCTCCCATTCACTCCAAATTATTCTTTTCTAATTTCATAGTATTACCTGCTGTATGCCAACAGTATAACAATGAACATTATCCAAAAATTAACAAAGATTAAGTTCCAATACATTTGCAATGCGTGCAATTCCACTTTAACTACCAGTTGTTTGTAACATCCTTGGGAGTTAATTTTATCCTGCCCACTCGATTAAGAGTTTCCTCCGTTGCTGTCTAGTTGACATACTGATTTATTGATGGGTGAAAGAGAGAATAACTCAACCAGTTCAGCTAGCAGATTCCAGTGGGAGGAGGTCAGCAGAACATCTGCTTTGCAATTTGCAGTTGTCTATTTATTTCATGCACAGTTTTGTAGTCCCAGAGATTGTTCAATCCTATAATATGCAGAGTTCTAATAAATTTTAAAAAATCTGTTTCTACTGAGTTCTCAGAAAGTTTTTTGCTTTACTTAAGATGGGAATTCTTAATAAACAACATGGAAGTGACTTTGTCATGTCAGATTTACTGAAAAGATTCTTGCATGCCTAAAGTGTTATCTCCTGTTATTGCAGGAGTACAGAATTTCTTTTCTGTGATTTACTCACTGAAATTAATTGGTTGACAGCTGCTACTCAAGTTTTGGCTAGAAATAGGTCTGAATCACAAGCTAGATCAGAGCATCTTCAAATGGCAAGGAATCTTGGACTCACAAGTGAGCTTCACACACAAGTGAGCCATTCTCTGTATAGCAAGGTAAAGCAGTAAGCAACTGTTTCTTCCAGCTGCAAATGTGTCCAAATGACTGAGCAAGCCCTATCTGAACCTGAGCTTTCCAGGTCATGACCTCTTGCAGCTCTAGTAATAGGACATAGACATCTATTACAGCCATAGTAATAGGGCTGTGTAGTGTGAGAACTGTCATTTTGAATTAGACAAATCATCCATCTCATTCTCAACACTGTCTGTGGCACTGACAGATATTAGATGCTTGAGGAAAAAGTGCAGAAAAAAAGAAAAAGAAGAGTGCATTAGAGAAAATACATTCCTTCATTAGATGTTTTTTATGCCCTGGATGCTGAGAGTTTATCTCTTGACTACAACTGTGTCTTAGAAAAATGCATTTAAATTGAACTCTGAGAATAGGCCTGCACTGAAAAGTGTACTGCTGCCTGAGCTCCCAGCCATATTGACTGAGACTGAGTTTGAGACTGACACCTAAATGGATGTGTCTACCCACATGGACAGCTATGTGCCTAAGCTCCTTTACAGTCTGCGAAGATGTGGGTGCAATTCTGCTGTTTAAATTTAGACACCTCTGCACTGTCTCCATTATCTGATATATCCACAACCATTTAAGATGCCTTAGTGGGTATTTCAGATGTCTGAGGTATCCCCACAGGGCTGGCAGATATAGTACAGGACTTATGAGAGACCTTTGGGACCAGCAGGTGGAGGCCTGGCAGGACACGCAAAGACATAGAGGGGCAGGGACTGGTGGCCCCAGGTTGGGCTGAAATGGGGGCCTAGGGCTGGGCAGGGTCAGGGGATGCCCAGGGAGATGGAAAGGGACAGGGAGGGCTGGCAGTGCCCTCAAGACCCTGACACCTTTGACATTTAGCTCATCTGTAAAATCCCATGTTTAGACACTTAAAAATCTCAAACTGAATCCCACCTACTGTGTCTGGTGGAGGTGGCCTGGGCATCAATGCATTTTGCTGTGTAGACATATTCAAAAATCCTGTGCTCCCCCTACCCCCATTTTATAAATCTTATAGTGTTTTTTATATGAACTGCTGTAAATCTTCCAAGCTTCAAAGCCAAGACTTGACATCCTTGCAGAAAGATAAACCAGGCTTTAATGTCATTTTTTGTCTATCGTTACACAACTTCATCCAATACCTAAGTGTAAATCTCTGAAGATCCTCAGATTGTACAGTCTTCGTAGAGACTTGATAGCAAATAGCACCCAGTTCCTCGAAAGTGTCTTTATTGATCATGTTTCATTCTGTTATCATTCTCACTTGGTGGGATTCACCTAAATTTAAGTGTCTACCTATGATCTTGCCAAGGATCACCTCCTCCAAGCACAAGAATGGCCCATCCTGATATGAAGGAAGTCAAGCAAAGGTGGCAGGAGGCCTGCATGGATCAACAGGGAGCTCCTGACAAAACTCAAACATAAAAAGGAAGCATATAGCTGGAAGCAAGGTCACATGGCCCAGGAAGATTATAGAGACACTGCCCAAGCATGCAGGGATGGGCTTAGGAAAGCCAAAACCCACCTGGAGTTCAATCTGGCCAGGGATGCGAAGAGCAACAAGAAGGTCTTCTACAGCTATATCAGTAGCAAAAGGAAGACTAGGGAAAATGTGGGCCCAYGGCTGAATGGGGCAGGGGCTCTGGTGACAGGGGATGTGGAAAAAGCTGAGGTAATCAATGCTTTCTTCACTGTGATCTTTACGGGTAAGACTTCCCTTCAGGACTCCCAAACTGCTGAGTTCAGGGGGAAAGTCTGGAGCAAGACGATTTCTTCTTGGTGAAGGAGGATCAGGTTAGGGCATATTTCAATAAACTGGACACACACAAGTCCATGGCATCTTGTGGGATGCACTCAYGAATGCCAAGGGAGCTGATCAATGTTATTGTGAGGCCACTCTCAATTATCTCTGAAAGGCTGTGGCCATTGAAGGAGGTTCCTGAGCACTGGAAGAAAGCAAATGTCATTCCTATCTTCAAGAAAGGAAAGAAGAAGGATCTGGGGAACTACAGGCTGGTCTGCCCCACCTCTGTCCCTGGGAAGGGGAGGAAGCAAATAATTCTAGAAACCATTTCCAAGCATATTGAGGACGAGAAGGTGATTGGGAGTATTCAGCATGGATTTATGAAGAGGAAATCATGTCTGACTAACCTGATGATAGCCTTTTATGATGAGAAGACTGGCTCAGTGCATGAGGGGAGAGCAATGGATGTTGTTTACCTTGACTTTAGTAAAGCTTTTGACACTGTCTCCCATAACATCCTCATAGACAAACCAATGAAATATGGACTAGATAAGTAGACTGTGAGGTGGACTGAAAACTCTCTGAACTGCCTGGCTCAAAGGGTTGTGATCAGCGTCACAGTGTCCAGCTGGAGACCATTCACTAGTGGTGTCCTCCAGGGACTGATACTAGGCCAATACTGTTTAACGTCTTCATTAATGGCCTGGACAATGGGACAGAGTGCACCTTCAGCAAGTGTGAAGATGATACAAAACTGGAAGGAGTGGTTGATATGCCAGATGGTTGTGCTGCCATTCAGACGGACCTTTACAGGCTGGAGAAATGGGCAGAGAGGAACCTCATGAAGTTCAACAAAGGCAAGTGCAAAGTCATGCACCTGGGGAAGAATAAACCTATGCATGAGTACAGGCTGGAGGCCAACCAGCTTGAGAGCAGCCTTGCAGAGAAAGACCTGGGAGACCTGATGAACAACAAGTTGAACATGGGCCAGCAATGCACCCTTGCAGCAAGAAGGCCAATAGCATCCTAGGCTGCATTAGGGTGAGCCTCATCAGTATGTTGAGGAAGCTGATCCTTCCCCTCTACTCCTCAGCACTGGTAAGACAAACTTAGAGCACTGTGCCCAGATCTGGGCTCCCCTGTACAAGACAGACATGGACATGCTGGAGTGAGTCCAGTGAAGGGCCACAAAGATGATGAAGGGACTGGAGCGTCATATGAGGAAAGGTTGAGAGAGCTGGGACTGTTTAGCCCGGAGAAGAGAAGGCTCAGGGGGAACCATATCAATGTGTATAAATACCTGATGGAGGGAGTGATGAAGACAGAGCTAGAGTCTTCTCAGTGGTGCCCAGTGACAGGATAAGAGGCAATGAGCACAAATTGAAACACAGGAAATTCCATTTATGTGTAAGAAAAARACTTGTTGACTGTAAGGGAGGTCAAACACTGGAACAGGCTGCCCAGAGAGGTTATGAAGTCTCTGTCCTTGAAGATATTCAGCAACCAACTGCACACAGTCTGGGGAAACCTGCTGACTCTGCTCTGACCAGGGGGTTGGACTAGATGATCTCCAGAGGTCCCTTTCAACTTCGATGACTCTGTGATTCTGTGATTGTGATTCTGTGAAGCAGGTGTTTAAGCTCCCATTAGAGTCAATGAAGATCTAGATAACAATTCAGTTGCTGAAAATCCAGGAGCCTAGTACCATTTGAGGTGTTCTAAGACATCCTGCCTGGCCTCCAACTTTCTGTTTTCAAGGCCATGGGTCTTTTGAAAGGTCTTGTGTCATATTTGCCATGAGTAGGTAGATCCAGTTAGGTGTCTCAGATACCCCAAGGCATTCCAAATGGCACTAAGAATGCTTAGGTTTAGGCAAGTGAATTGAGCCCATAGTCAATGAATTTCAGAGTCTAATTTCTCTCATGCTAAAGGAGGAGTAGAAGCCTTACTGTCCATGGGTTTATTGAGAGTGTGGACACCTGTGTGTAGAAAGCTATGGTTTGATGCCTTAGTCTTGAACTGAGCTCCAAACAAAGTAATTGCAAGTTAAAAGTTGAACAGAACAGTGGAGACAAACAGCTGCCTATGTGTCCTGCAGACTCCAGTAATTCTTTAAATGTGAAAGTTTGAGAAGAGCTTTCATCATCATGAACGCTTCATGCTTCTTTCTGAATCATATTTAATTCCAAAGATACTGAGCAGTTTCTCTGATGGCGGAAACTGTCACAGCTCCATTGAGCTTGAATCATCTGCACAAAGTTAGCCTGTTGATTGCCTGGGACTCTCAGATAAAAGTGACTTCTATAGGACCCCTCTTTCTGTAGGTTTTCTGTGTTTTATGAGATCAGCTCATGGCATGGCCAGGATTAGGAGATCAGCTAATAGCACATCCCACAGTAAAATGGGCTCTGATGACGTGCCTAAAAACACTGAGATTTTCCTCTCTTGGCTTTATGTGTCATCCTAAACTTGAATTTAATTACAGCTATCTCCTCTGGCTGTCTGCCCATGCATTATTATCCTGTATATCATCCATTATTTGACATTTATTTGTTCAAGATGAAAATGACCTTTGCTCTTAAAAGGTAATAAATTACTTTTAGATCTATAGTAATTCCCTGTCACTTGAAATAATGATTACTCAGAAAGACATGTTAGCATCAAAGGCAGGGGAAGTAAAAGCAAGAGCTTCATATCTGTGAGCAACCGAGACTGATAGATGAGGTGTATGGATGGCTTGCCATTAGTTCTTTTACTGTGCAAATATATTTAATATTTTCAATATCCTTCAGTCAAAAGATTCATATGTATTATATATGGAAGCTCTCCTCATGAATCAATCAATCTCACGTGCAGAACAAAGACTGTACAGATGGAGAGATTATTTTCCTAAAACCATGTGACAAATATTTTTCTTTTCATCCAGATGATATTTCTGACCATTCCCAAGACAATTTGAGCATGCAGGAGACAAAAAAGTGGAGCCCTCTGGGTGAACTTCCCTGGTGCTGAGGAGCAGCATAAAGCTTTTATTTCACAGAAGTCCCACTTAGACATGCAAAATAGGATTTACACAGTACTCAAGAGCTATCTGCAGTTAACACTTTTTTTCCTCTCCTCAGTTTCAGTGCCAACTGGTGTATCCAGTTCTTCTCTTTTTAATTGAGAATAAAGGTAATAGTTTTCCAAGAAAGTAGAAAATGAACAGCATGGCTCTCACAAAAGACTCAGGGAGGTACACAGGACTAAAATCTTAACTGCTGTCAGGCTCACAGACCCCTTAAGGTCAGACAAGGCCAAACGGAGGGGCTCTGACAGAGACAGAGGTCTGGGAAATGGGAAAGACAGACTCTGGGAGAGTGGAAAAGTCCAGAGGAAACATCTGGAGCCTGGACAAAACCCAGAAGTATGGTTTTCCTTAAAGACTGGTCCCTGAGCATGGCACTATAGGGCTGAGATGGCTCTCAGCTTTCTCAGCCTGCCAGGAAAGCAGGGGTAAGGTCGCAGCTAGCCAAATCCTTCTCTCCTTGTTGGGGAATATGGCTCATGAGTAGCTTTTTCCCAGGCTGAAGGGAATGAGCTGGGATTATTCCAACTTCGTCTTAAAACTGTCAAAGAGAACTGGGAAAAAACATCCTGCAGAGACTCCTGAGATGCAAAGGGTGTATTTATTGTGGGAATGTTTCCTTCAAATTTTATTTATTTGAGGCAGCTCTAGATGAGAGTAATTTAAAGGTCTAGCTGGAAGAAGCCAGTTCTAGGTTGTTTTCTGCTAACAAGTTTAGCTGGTCATCATTTTATGCCACTCTGCCAACGAATCATTTTCTGTATCTATCCTTTCCTCCTCCTCTTTCATTGTATTTTTATAACCTGTATATTTATTCCCACTACTGTTAATGAACAGATTCCCAAAAATGAGATACTGAAGGTATTAAAGCATTGATTAGATGGAGAATTTTGTGGATGCCTGCAAAGAATTTTTTAAGAGAAAAACTTTTTCAGCAATAGTGATCACCTTACAATTTAAATTTAAAAGGGGAGTATAGAAATTGAACAATTTTGTGTGACAGACTGTAGTTAGTCTAAATTAGTATTTCTCTACTCTACATTTCCTTGTGACACTTTTCCAGACACTGTCTTTTTCTACTAAATCTTTCTAATAATCTTCACAATGATGCACAGCCTTTCTGGTTCAGAAACTTTTCTGGGAAGTTTTTTATTTCCTAAATCAACAGTATCTAAAAATCTGACATGCAGCTGTTTTTCAGAATGGCACTGTAGCCCCATCATTCAGAATACCTAAAATGCTTCTGAGGTGTTACACAGGGAAAAATTCATGCTTGCATGAATTACTAGTTTTATGCAGAGAGCCTCTTTCGAGAATCTCACAAGCAAGGATTATCCTGGCTGTAATTTTGCATATACTTCCACATTATGCTCTCTCCTTTCTCTTGAAAATGTTTGTGTTCTTGCTTCTTGGTATGTTGACATGTGTGAGCGATAACAAATGATAAGTTACTGCTTTATTAACTCACAAATGAAGCACATAATYCAATGAAGCACAATTCCAAGATTATGTGAAATTTTTGCATTCTTGGCATTCTTGGAACAGCCATGGAAGCTAACCTGAGTCTGCCAGGCTTCCACAGCAGTTGAATCACAGCTTTTAAAAGAAAAGACAATGCTTCAGAAAGGGTCCTTGAAGAAGGAAAATTTCAGGATTTGAGCCACACATCCTCAAACTTTGCCTCTTAGAAAGGCAGACTCGAGGGAAGAATCTGAAATTAGCAGCATGAATGAGGCTGGAATTCCTAGTTCTCCCTCATTTTCTAAACACCATTCTCCAACAATAACTTCGATCTTCCCCAAATCCTTTTCGTGGCCCAGCACAATATACCTTGTTCTTCTTATATTTCCAATTTCCAGACCACTACAAGACATATTCCCTCCTCTCTAACTATACTTTCATCTTTCCATTTTTTCTTTCTCGCCATACTTCAACAGTCCCAAACACACCTTCACTTCTTCCAGTCTCCCCCTGTTTCATGCTGTACCCCCAATATGTACCATGTGCCCCCTACACTTACTTACCCAACTTTACCTTTTTCTGGGTTTATGCAGAGGTGAGTAAAGAGACAACAGCTGCTATGATGGGGCTGGAGGTACCATGCGTGGGTGGGTTGGCTGGTTCCAGTCAGAAAGGATTGCACATGAATTCTTCTCCTGCTATCCTCAGTGTGGGCATTACTAAATGATGACTCTCATTACTGGAGCAAGTCCAGCRAAGGGCCACAAAGATGATTAGGGGACTGGAGCATCTCTCTTATGAGGAAAGGCTGAGAGAGCTTGGCCTGTTTAGCTTGGAGAAGAGAAGGCTGAGAGGAGATCTTATCAATGTGTACAAGTATCTGAAGGGAGGGTGTCGAGAGGATGGGGCCAGACTCTTTTCAGTGGTGCCGAGCGACAGGACGCGAGGCAATGGGCACAAACTGAAACACAGACACTTCCATCTTAACATGAGGAAAAACTTTTTCACTGTGAGGGTGACAGAGCACTGGAACAGGTTGCCCAGAGAGGTGGTGGAGTCTCCTTCTCTGGAGATATTCAAAASSCGCCTGGATGCAATCCTGTGCAATGTGCTCTAGGTGACCCTGCTTGAGCAGGGGGGTTGGACTAGATGATCTCCAGAGGTCCCTTCCAACCTCAGTGATTCTGTGATTCTGTGATTTATCTAGCCACCAATGTCTGTGAAATTCTGAAGAACTCTACATCTTTTACATGCCAAATTTGGTGTCAGATTGGTAGAAATTAGTCAGCATGTTCACAAGTTAGTAAGTAAGATTTGGCAGACTGAAAAACAGAGAAACAAGGTAAGCATATCTACTTTTTCCATTAGGAAATGGGAATAAAAAGGTGTAAAAGACTCTGTCTCTAAGAGCACTGGTTTCCTTATGAAAATGGCCAGCTGCACTCACAGTAATGTGAAGGAGAGGGCATCAGATAGTCTAACCCCCAGTAGTAGCACTGATCCCAAATACCAGTCACAAAATTGATCATCATAAAATACCTTTAACAAACCAGACAACAATTAAGGTAAAAATCACTGTCTACAAAATAAACTAGAGTGCTATTAATGTAGAAACACTCCATCAAAATATACATGTATCTATCTACTATCCTCTTGGTCCTTTAAAACTTCATTTTGCTCCTCAGAGATTTGTTAGGAACATCACTGAGTTCAGTGGGTACATGTGGTCACTTTTAACTGTTTTATTCTTCAGATCTATTTTTTTTTTTAATGATTGTTGTTTATCGGAAAACATTTCTGCAAGTGCAGACCAGCAGATGTACTTTTACTTGTGCAAAGCCCATGTTGAAAAGAAAGTCGCTTCTTCTTGCTATGGCTTTTCTCCTGAACAACTGCCTGGATAGAGGAAATTGCTGTGTTGCACGAGAGGAGCCAGAAGCTGTGGCTATGGGCTATCTTAAGAGCTCACAGACTACTATTAAACATTTTGTATTACACGTTCTCCGTTAATGGTAAAACGCAGAGGCATAAGGGAGCCTACCCTCCCTTTGAGGTATATAATGCCACTGACTTCACATGACTTAGTCCTAGCCTGCATTTGCCAGATTGGTGGAGAAGCAGGTCTCATGGCAGTAACTTTCATTCATATATAATGACAGGAAAGCACACAGAAAAGTACTTAGTAGGAAATCGTGCTCATCTCGAATGTCATCCTGGCTTTATTTTGGAAGGGCTACTTTGGGCCCAGGGGATGAATTGGGCACCTAACAGTGACATTTATGGCAATTCTGTGTATGTGTTAAGATCAGAATATCAGGTTTGAAGCTGGTTGTGCTGTTCAGAGAGGAGAATTGTGCATGCCAGGGATATATTTCCTCCTAAATGCATGTATGTATTTCTCAGGCTTGTCATGGGAATTGTGAGAAACATTTGTGGATGTGGGAACTTCGAGAGAAAGCTAACAAGCCAGACAGTAGGACAAGATACTGAGGAGGAAAGACCGAAGTCATTAAAGCTGCTTTGGTTTATATTTAGAGATGAACAACATATTTAAACAACATGGAAAGAGCAAAATTCTGACCTTTTGTAAGGACTGAAATTTTGGCCCATTCATGTCACACAGATTTCAAAGAGATAATGAATAGGACAATGAGTATTCAAGAACACAGAAGGATTGGAGTATATCTGCAACTAACAGAACATTGGTGGCAATAAAATATTTGGTTAGGAAGGTAGGGAAAGATCCCTGACCACCCTCCCCAGCCCTCAATATATTTCACTTCCATCTAAAGAAAACGAAGTTTTATTTAAAATGAACTGAATGCAAATACAAAGCGTACTTTGCAGAGCAGCTGATTCTGCCTGCTCTATTAAGAGTGAAAAGAAGAGGGCTCTTGGAGGGAACCATTATGTCCTGCTACTTCCTTTAAGAGCCTGCATTTTTGAGCATTTAATTTTAAGGAAGTTCAGCCGCTGCTGATAGCTGTGATGATATCCAAGTCCCCAATCCAGGTAGGTCACAAAGAGCCACAACCGGCATTTGCAGGGTGTCCTCCTCCCAGGGCCAAGCAGCACCTGAGAACCGTTCCGCTCTGAGGACATAAAATAAACTCTCGGATGGCCACCTGGGATGCCGCAAGGACCGCCGGGTAGCGGTAGCCCCGCTTACTTGTTACTATGAAGATCCATTCTGTCATCCTGCTATAATCATTTTGTCAGTGAGATTTTGCTGTTTGCTGGTGAGCCTGCTGTGAGGAGAAGGCACTTTTTTTTCAATGATTAAGAAGAACTGTTTGAGGCTCCTGTTTGCACATCATACAGAAGATGGCTGAGTCAATGAGCATAAGAGAAATGCATCAGCAGTGTCTTCCTCTGCTAGAACAAGAACTGAGCAGGGCTATGGTGCAGCTGTCCTGGAAGATCCCAGACTGAAGGCGCAGTATTCAATCACAACTGACTACAGTAGCACTTATGGTGCTAACTAAGGACAAATTATCTAAATAGCTGTACCCACATTAAAATTTAATAACATGTTACAGGAGATAGAAGCCATGGGGTTCTTCTTTGCATTTTATCCATGTTAGATTTTTTTGTAAGTCTTGAACAAAAAAAGCAGTGGTTTTCTGCCCTGTTCTCATCATGTGAATTTATGGTTCCTTGGGTGACCATAATGTGATGTCAGTTCTCACGGCTCAATTTAGCAACTCCACTAAAGCTGAAGAAATTTGTAATAGAAATATTAAGACTGGTATGAATGAAGTAAGAATGGAAACGTGTGTGTGCAAAAGCACCATAGGAAGCAGCAGAAAAAGGGTTAAAAGGACAGGTACCCGTTAATTGCCAAAGAGCTCCATATTCATGATTTCATTCAAATGAAAGGAGGAACAAACTGAGATAAGGTGTAAAGAGGATGAAGAACAAGACTGGAGCATGGAAAATAAGAGCTGTGAAATTCGGGAATTGTGCCTAACAGTTATAAAGGGTGAGTCAAAATCATGAGGCAAAAGATCAAAAACAGCATCAACTCCTAAGAAGTTTAAAAGGCACATACGAAATCAGATTGTCAACATCAATCAAGAAAAACCCAAGGGACATGATGAAGCCTCAGTAGCTGACATCTCTTGTCCTCCATGTTGCACACAAATGATCCAAGACCYTTTGGGCACACATCTTGTGTGTGAGAAGCTTGTGAATACATGGGTTGGAGAAAGGTGAGTGAATGAAACTAATGAGAGAATGAGTGTGAGTGCGTAAAGGCAACTTACTTAGAGATTTTTGTTTTGCAAAATCACCTTTCCTTCTACAAGATCTCTCACTGAGTCCTGTTAAAGCAATTTCTTACAAAGCCAACAAAGTAATACAAGTATAAAGGTCTGAAACAAGCTTAAGGATTTTCTAAGGATTAGGATACCTGGGATGTATTCACAATTCTGTCACTTCTCGAGTGAGAGGCAGAATCTTTTATTAGACTAAGTGGTATAATTGGGAAAAAAATGGACAAGCTTTTCTGTATAGAAGTCTTTCCTTAAATTTAAAAAAGGAAAAAAAAGAGAACTTAAAGTTTTTGCAGGTTGGAAACAACGGTTCCGAGTTTATCTTAATTACATTAATCACTTAGATAACTTCAAGGAGCAGTGACATGAACATTTGCCTAGCAGCAAATTTATTTGACATAGTTCGCACCCCAGCCCCTACACAGCAGTCCCCTGCCCCCTCGTCTGTGTCAGTGCCAGTGTGTGAGGGCTGTGCTGTTAACCAGCTCAACAAAATAAGCTGGGGTTAAAATAGCAGCTCACAAAAAACTTCTTTTTTTTATTTTTTTTTTTTTCCAGAACATTTCTTTGGTTTGAATTAGAGCACCAGATCCCCAGAGAATCACTGTGGCCAGTGGAGGAAGAATGAACAGGCAGTATGAGGAAGAACAAGTAGGCCTTCGAAGGACACCAGGAATTACCCTGCTTTCCCTTGCTCCCTTTGAAGCAGAGCCGTCCCACACAGCAGTCTATGACTCGCTGCTCTTCTTCCTAGGGCTTGTCTTTACTAAAGGGTGCTAGACAAAAGAAAAGAGAAGTCAAAGGGCCCAAAACCAGGAAAAGCTAATTTAGGGGATGATGATGCTGCCCAAGGCCTGCCGGGCACAGATAAGCTCTGAACGGGCAGGAATCAACCACAACCGTACTTCTTTGGAGACCAGACTGGCTCAAAGGCAACCTTAAAGCTGTCCTAAGTACTGCTAAAACTGTAGCTGTGTCTGCCACTGTGTGCTGGTTCATCCATAAACCTGCTGGAGATAGTTACCCACAGTGAACCTTCTTCACAGGGATATTAGCAAGCCTAATCAGTGATCTTGTTCTCATAGACTTTGATGAAAAGGGACCAGGTATCATATTCCTCCTGAGTTTGACATACATCTAAAATCTGCAGTGGAGAAAATCAAAGAGCAGACTAGGAAACTGTACACTCGGACACTGGGCAAGAGCAAGGGGAAACCACAGCTGTGCAAATTCTGCCTGGCCTAAGTGGCATGCTCCCTATTTTTGGATTTTTTTAGGACATACACAGCTTTTTTATTGGGGTAACTAATTTTAAAAATTATATTCTGGAATAGGGGACTTTAACAGGAGTGAAATTACGTTCTGGTGTACCATCACTGACAGCCACACAAGGACATTTTAACAGCTGCAAAGTGAAAGCAAACAGGCTGCAAGAAGGCTTGCATGGCATGACAAAGGCATGACTTTTGCTCTGCCCATTTTCTAGATGACAATTAAGTCAACTTTCTCTTCTCTTCTAGTCACTAAAGATCCTCTAAGATTTATCGGCAGACTAAATGTCTGGCCAGACTCAGCTCATTCTTTACATTTAAGTATTCCCTCAGTGTTTCAGTTGGAAGTTGTCATGCTACTGAGCAGCTATGCCTTTCACACTTTGCAGAACAACTGAATGGTGTGTAAAGGTACTTCATCCTATGTGGATTTTCTTGCAAGGAAATCTGGCGCAATACAAGGAACTCAAAAAACAAAATTCTGAAATGAAGTTTGTAATAGCAACATAATAGCTTGATGATCTCTGCAAATTAAATGCCAATTTTTTGCCTTAGGGAAACAGTTCCTGAGATCATATCTAAGTAAAATTTTTCCATCACTATAATACCTAAGCATTATATGAGTGAGATTTAGTTTGGTATCTGATTAAAACAAGAACTAAATACTCTACATTCTCCTTGCTTCAATGGTCACCTTGGATTAGGGAAATCTAAAACCCCAGGCTCCAAGTATTAGGAACACAGGACCTTAAGAGAACATCTAAGTTACAAAGTCCCACTGTTTGCTACCGTGTCACTTAATGCGTTGCATAGGTTGATGGAGGTTCATCTTAAAGTTGCTTTTGGCTCCCACTACTTGTTCTGGGATGCTGTTCCCTAACCTCACTCTTGTGGTACCTCCAACCCTTGTCCTAACCTTCGGCCTAAAATTATCTGTGACTGACAGATTATCATATATGAGTGCTCTCCCTAGTGTTTCCTCCTCAAACGTATTTATAAAGGCAAATAGTCCTGTTTTTCCAGAGTAAACAAGTCAGACTTTTTCAGGCTGTCTGCACACTATCCGTAGAAACACTGCTTGAAGTCAGCTAAAACAAGATGTGTTCCCTGCCCTAAGCTTTGCACACACTCATGACAATCTAGGATGTATGTAGCTCAGCTGCCTACAAAACTGGTAGCACTTCATGGCAAATGAGATCACCATCTTCTAGGAAGGAGCCTAGTGACTTATGTACTTGATGTCAGCTGTGGACCCCAATTCAAGGTGTGATGCACTATGTGCTGGAGGATTCACCTGGGGACACGTGACTTTGACCAGTTTCCAGTGTCATGATTAACCAGTCCATATGCAGGTTGGAACATACTGCGGTCTATGTTAAGGAATACAGTGGGACCAAAGCCCTCATATGTGCTGGAGCTTGTATAAAGTCTGCATTTGCGTGGGCATGATGATATAGGTTCTTGAAAGGTAGAATACCCTTAGTGTCCACCCAGCCTGACAGTGTTCCATTAAAAGTCTTTAAGTAGACTTTCCTTGCATCTGCTCTGCTTTTAGTTTTTGTTAAGCGTGGATGATTTGATTATACACAAGATAAGAGCCAGATATGATATAAGATATGATGCCATGAGTCAGCAATAAGCCCTGGTGGCCAAGAAGGCCAATGGTATCCTGGGCTGCATTAGGAAGAGCGTTGCCAGCAGTCGAGGGAGGTGATTTTTCCCCTCTACTCAGCCCTGGTGAGGCCACATCTGGACTGCTGGGTCCAGTTCTGGGCTCCCCAGTACAAGATAGTTACAGAGCTACTGGAGCGAGTCCAGCATAGGGCTACTAAGATGATTAAGGGACTGGAGCATCTCTCATATGAGGAAAGCTGAAAGCTAGGTCTGTTCAGCCTGGAGAAGAGAAGACTGAGGGYAGATCTTATCAATGTGTTTAAACATCTGATGGAAGGATGTAAAGAGGATGGGGTCAGACTTTTTTCAGTGGTGCCCAGCGACAGGAYGAGAAGCAATGGGCACAAATTGAAATACAGGAAGCTCCGTCTGAACAAGAGGAAAAACTTCTTTACCGTGAGGGTGACAGAGCACTGGGACAGGTTGACGAGAGAGGCTGTGGAGTCTCCATCCTTGGAGATATTCAAAAGCCATCTGGACACAGTCCTGGGCAGTCTGCCCTAGATGACCCTGCTTGAGCAGGGGCATTGGACTAGATGATCTCCAGAGGTCCCTTCCAACCTCAGCTGTTCTGTGATTCTGTGAAGATTCAAAAGGTGTGGCAGGGGAGGGAATCACTTGCCTTAAACAGTGGAAATAATACTCCCCTGTGTTTTCTGGAGACATCTCATTTGACTCAGCTTAGATTCAAAGGTGTCTTTCAATGGCTGCTTTACAAAGGGCAGGAGTCATCCTGCGACTGAATGCTGTGCCCTGATCACTCCATGATTTCTGACTGGTCCTTAAGGAACTCCATCAGTGACACCCATCAAGGCAAAATTTCCTCTTACAGTGTCCCTCTCACTGTGTCCCATGTAGCTTTTTACTTTCAATCCTTGCACTAATCTGCAGCCTCTAGTTTAACTAGCATTGAGAGGCATAGAGTAGAGGCCTCTACTGTAACCAATGCTTTGCAGAAGTCCAGATATATGAGAACTATTGCTTGTCCCTTCTTAACTGAAATATGGACTAAGACAACATTTTTTCAGAAAAATTTTCATTTAGAGTGTCTTTGTTATATCAGCAGCATTACATCAAATGTTTTACTGCTTAAATTTAATAGTGATTGCCAGAGGTTTGCACTRGAAAATTAATTTTAGGGTAAATGATTTTTAGAACTTTGTCTACACTTAATGATTCTTGAAAGATTTTAATTTCCTACCATGTTTCTTTACTCACACTTTGCATCAGGCTCATTAACTTTCATCCCAAATATATAAACTGCTTCCCTTTAGTCTTAGCCTCTAGTTTGTCTAAAGCATTCATTTTTCATATATATCAACTCTATCACACAAACCACATGATTGTGCATTATTAGTACACCGTTTGTATGCTTTATAATTAGGCTTTCTGTCTGTTTTTTTGTCCTTGTTGCAGGCCCATTAGCTGTGTGAGCACTTGCAGCTCAGACAGGAAGAGACTGCACAGCTGATCCAATATAAACAGTTACCATAATTACTGAACTTTGCCTTATGGAAAGATGGCAGTCATGTGTTTACAAATACACTTCTTGAGCTGTGGACCTCCAGTGCTAGAGAAAGGGTAGGTGTTACAGTGTGAGGGGTGACTTTACAGGAGAGACCTGAAATAATCAGATCTTCTGTGGACCACAGAGAGAAGGGGAGTTGTAACGCAAAAACAATAGTGTGTTTTGTAGCTACTCGGTGTGATATACTGCAGTATTTGTTCAGCTTTATGACACTGCATTAAAGTGAAATAATAACCTTATGTCAGCAAAAACCTGGAGGAATGCAGCACAAACGTGAGCCTTTAGAGAAGGATGGTGCTGATATTAGAACACTTACCAGTAACTTCAGAAACCCAGAGAAGAGTCTCAGCTCTGCAAAAGGTTTCAGGCAAGTTCCTGGGCAAGTTATTGAGATCTGGATTCATAGAGACATGTGCAACCCCTGCTTTCAGGCATCTCGCTACCAGCGTGATATTCGCTGGTTTGAATTAGATACCTCTGCTCCCTATCCAGCCCCTGAGGGAGTTGAGCTCCTCAGGACTGGAGCTGCAACCACCCACACGCTGAACTGGGAGCAGCTTAAACCTGCCAGCAAGAGGCTCTGGAGCACACGCGTGTCTTCAGTCCTGCCCTGCTCTTTCTTCAGTCTAATGTGCTCCTGGGGCAAGCTGCTGGTGAGAAATGAGAAGGGGACCACCTTTCCCCTGTAACACAACCCCTGGGAACAACCTCACCTCCTGAGGGAGTGCTGGAGAGCAGGCTTACCCTGCCTAACATATAGCCTGGCAATTAGGAGAGTCCAGCAGGAACCAGGAGCATAAAGCTCTTCATGCAAGAAGGCTGGACCTCCCTTCCCCTCAGTATTAACCAAAGTCCTGAACATGAGGCATATGCATGGAAGCAGGAAGCAGCACGTGCCTTCCCGCTAAGCTTGTTCCTGAAAGAAAGCACATCCAAGCCTTGCACCTTAGGGGTGCGCAATAGCAGAGGGGTCTGGCCAAAGGGCCAGAGGCCCCCGGGAGCCCCCACCCTGGGCTCCTCGCCTCGCACAACTTTTCAAGGAGAGATGTGAGGATCGCATGCTTGGAATTAGGCATATTAAGTTCTTTCAGGTTTGTTTTTAATTTAGGCTTTGGTCTCGCTGCCTCTGCCCTACAGTCTGATGAAATCTTTCTTATACAGAACAGCAGATAATATGAAATCCCAGCTGTAGAAAAGCATTTTAGGTCCAGACTTGCAAACTATGGGCTGCCCCTCACTGGCAAGAGGCTGTGCTCAACAGAGAGTCCCTAATACTGTGGGAGTTATGTTTCAGGAACAATCCCATACACTTTGCTGTTTTATGTAGCATATTGCAGAACTACACTTGGGGTAGGCAGTTAGGTAACTTCTAGACATCGAAGGTTTGAACAGAAACAGTACTTGCACAGTATATTTTTATTCTAATATGAAAAATTATAGAAAGAGAAGCAGTCTATTAATGGAAAAAGTTGTCTTCTACATCACGCTGCTCACACTCTCTCTGTTTCTTTCTAAGAATACCCCTGTCTCTACATTATGAATTTTTCATGCAAAGAAGAGATTGTGTGCTTCAAAAGTCACCATGTGAAAGATGTTCATGAGAGGTAACCAAAACAGTTTCAATAAAAAAGAAATATTTCTAAACTTAATATTTCTGCAAAATATTGTTTTCATGGTCAGCATTAAAGTCCTGCCAAAAAAAGCAGATTAACTTTGTTCAGTGATATTAAAATTATTTACTTGCCAGAGATGCAGTTTTGATCACTTCAGTAACTTTTTAATGATATTTTAATTTCATCAAAAATTGTGAAACTGCTTAGGAAATGCACCCTCGGTCCTTGAAAGCAAAAAAAACTTCCAGAAAAATCCATGCAATATTTTAATGTTTTGCCTGGTTCTTCACTGTAATATTTATGAAGTTATGGCTATTATCTTTTTTATTGAAGATCCCAGATTGTTTCATAGACCAAATCACCTTTATCCCTTGTACAGTTTCACTGTTATTAAGTTTCAGTGTCCTGAGATATGTAGCAGATATTCTGTGCAGACGACTCTTACACAGATTTCACAGATGGGTAGAATGAGTCTTAGGGAAATGATAACTTTCCCAAAGTCACAAAACAAGGTTGGAATAAAGCAGCAAGTGTGATGGCTTGTCTCTGTGGAGAAAAGATTGTCACAGTAATTGTTTGAAAGATTAATCTTTGTCACAAATGATTGTCACACAAATTAATCCAGAACAGAAAAAAATAATCAAAGATCTACTCCTTGTGACAAGAATTGTCACTCATCAGCCTCAAAATGTACTGCTTGCAATTGTAAAATTAGTAATAATGAGTCCAGGAAACACAACATAAAATTAATTATTGGCAATTTGATGGCAACTTTGTGTCAAACTTTCTGCTGAGAAGCTGGGAGGAGGGGCATGGCCCCAGTGGGAAGAGTTTAGGGCACAAACCCTTCTTGGGCTAGCAAATGCTGCTGTGATAGCCCCCAAAAAAACAGATAGTCCTTGCCTCTGGCTGACGGAAGAGTGTCTTAGGTTGAACTGGCTCATTTAGGAGGCACGGTTATTCATTGCGCTGCATGCACCGTGGGGCTGTGCGTGTTTTACCCAGGCACAGGGCTGCTGCGGTTGCAGGGGTCCCCTGGCTCGTCCACATGCAGATACCTGCTGGCGTTTGAGTTGGCTGAGGAGCAGCTGCAGGACAGAACTGCTTCCCACTTGGCCACAGACAAAGTCCTCTGAAGCCAGCAGGAGGACTTGCAGCCCATGATCTTCATGTCCAGCCAGGCAGTACAGCTATTCACCAGTTCATCAGCTGCATTGCGTGCTAGAAGGTGGAGAGTCCCTTGGCCTCTTCTGAGCCCTCCGTGGTACATCCTGTTTCCCTCCTGGCACCTACTCCTCTCTAAGCACAAACAGGGAGATAGATGGCCTTCTTGCATTAAGGCATTCACTGAAAACTTGAGACTCCCTCGTGTGTGACGAAGTCTATCTGAGCTATGATTCTTGATGCCCTCACTTCTAGCTGCAGTCAAAAGACTGACTCGCTGAGGAAGCTTGCAGAAGAATATTTGCGATGAGAAGTAGAGTTCACTCTTCAAATTCCTGATCCTCTCCACCTTTAAGCAAAACTCTGCAGCTCTTGCTTAGGCAAACTTTCCTTCCAGGTACCTGTGAGTTTTGCTGAGCAAAGGCTGATAATTTACTAGAAGAGACTGAAAGGTCTTTGGGTTTTCATGCTGCCCCAAAGCAACCACGTTACAAGACCCCCCCTGGATAGGCATGGCACACTTTTTTCTGAAGGGGACATGTTGCGAGCACCTTGTTACCTGGCCATGTGCATGCCCTTAAGGTTCTCCCTGCCAGGGAGTGCCTTATACATCTTTTTGCCATGTGCTGCAGATGCAGACCTTTTGCAAGTCTCTTCAGCATCAAGTGATCTTTGAACATCAAAATGTCTTATTCATTTCCTGCCTGAATTTCTACGCCCCATTTTCACCTCTTTCTCCTTTGGCCAACATTTTCTTTCTGTTTAGATCCTCTTTTCCCAGCTATATTTATAGTGAGTGGCTACACAGAACATAAGTGGCTGGGTTTGCATAACATATTGCAGGTATAATCCTCTTGGACTTACAGTTCCCATCTGTCCCTGTCTACTGGAAATATCATTCTTGATACATCCTACAATCACATCAACCTTTATGTGGCTGAATCATGTTGATGACTCATGGCCATACGGTGAAGGATTATAACCAGCCCGGGCTTTCTTCTCTCCTGGCATTATCACAGCTCCAACCCCAGCTTATAGCAGATGTTTTTATTACTCTCCAAGTGTCTGACCTGGCACTTCGAGCTATTAAATTTAATCTGATTTTTATTGCTTCATTGCTCAGGATTATCAGGTTATTCCTATATGATATTCTAACCTTCCTCTCTATTAATGATGTCTTCCACATTTGTGTCATTAGCTAGTTTTATTAGGTATTATTTATCTTTGTGCCCCAGTGCACAAATGTGCCCCTATGAACAGCAGGTGTAAAGGCTGATCATGCACACATCCCACTCAGGACCTGACTTTTGTTGGCTACTTCCTCCTTCAGTGTTACCTGTTGTCATCTACCTTTGAGCCAGATCTTTCCCTAACACTAAGTGTGATAATCCCCATTGTCTTCACTGTAAGCATTAATAATTTGCCCTTGCAACATATCTGAGACTTAGCAGATCAGACAGGTTGTGTTTACTGCATTTTTCATGTAAATATAGACAAACATATCAAAGAAAGATATCAACTTTATCTATATAATCTATTGCTGTAAATCCAGGTTGTATTGTATCCCATTTTTTGCTTATCTCCATATTGTTGGGTAATCTTTCTCTTCAAATTTGTTCCTACATCTTGCATACGCTGGAGACCAGGCTAATGGCCCTGTAGTTGTGTGRGTCATTTCTCTCTTTCCAAAATACAAGTACTGTTTGTGCTAATTTCAAATGTTAATGCATTAGCCACAGATAAATAGATTCATTTAGAAAAGCCTTGCTGCAGGACTTGTGACTTTGCATGCTAATACTTCCTTGCTAAAGATTAATCTGCTCCAGAAATTTCAGCACAGTGAATTTAGATTTTTTTTTCTTCATCTATGGTAGTTTTACTTTTTTTGTGTATTCATTCCTGTTAAGCTCCCTGTCATCTTTCCCATTATTAAAGATAAGGATAAATAAACTATGAATAAGCCTAGTTATCTTTTATCTCAAGCACGTGCTTTCTATATAGATCGTCCAGGCTTCAATCTTTTCCTTTTCCCATAGGCTGGTCTGTAGCCCAAGCAGTAGATTGTTATTGCTACAGTTTTAGATTTATAGCCAAAAAAATCCAGATCTTTATTTGAGGCTCTAGCAAAATTTTCATGTAAAATATATCTCCTCCATCTCTATGACCTAGTCCATAAACCTTTAGCCATATATTGTAGTGTCCTCGAGATTTATCAGGTCACCGTAGATCAGTAATGCCTATTGCTTGATTCACCCCATATTTCTCTTAAATCCTGTATGTTAATGTGTTTGTCTTTTCATTCTGACCAGATCCCAGTTTTTATTCAACTGTTTAGATGGGAAACTCATTATCTTCTCTTAAATAAAGTCTGTAATCTTAAATTGTTCATTATCTTTCAGTTCAGCTTAATTTTTGTCTTACCCATTAACAGATACAGATCTGACTTTGTAACACTGGTTTGCTTAACAGATGTCTTTATACAGGCGAATGTATCTGTACATCTGGTCACTTTCCCCTAAGCTGAACTGCATTTTGACAGGTTTTTTTGCCAGATGTTGTGTCTGATCTGGTTAAAGTAGAGGCCTCTTTTCTATGTAGAGTTGCTATTTCTTTATAAGTTCCCTGAAAAGCTATTTGGAAAAATTCCCAATGACAAATTTTTGTTGGAAAATTCTGAATTGGTAAAAGGAACATTGTTCAGGGAAAGAAGTTAATAACTATGAATTTCTCCTTCTGAAAAAAAGATTTTACATAATCCCAGTGCCAGACTTTGGTATTTCTAACACGAAAAGGGAAAAAAAGCCAGAAGACTTATTTTTTTCAGCAGTTCAGCTAATTGCAATAGCAATATAAGTAATGATTGTAATAATTAAAAGTTAATTTTATTTTGAAATTAATAGCATAAAACAATTTGGTTGACCTGATTCTTATTTCTATTCTCAATTTTTTATCATGGCTTTTCTTCTTTATTTTGACTTTATTTTTAATGTCAGTTTCTGACAGAATAGAGAAACCATTTCCAACCCAAACCTGACTCCTAAAAAAGAAAAATCTTCCAATTTGTGCAATAAACTCCTCAAGTTCCCTTTGCTCAAGCTYGTACAAGGAATAGAAGCACTTTGGGCAAGCAGCATGCACAGTGGCTCTGGTACTCTGTCTGTGCGGGTCCTGCATGGGACTGTACCAGTGCTGGCTACTAGTTAGCTGGGGCTAATACTAATGCAGTCTGCTACTGTCGGCTCTCATAGAAAGGGGCCTAGATGTTGTGAACCGCCATTTCTGTATCTGCCAGACACGTGGTGAGCACCTTCCAGGACCATTTTATAACCAAATCCATAAGAAATCTGGATTTTATGGTTAAGCCCTCCCAGAATTTACTCTGTTTCAACCAGTAATGATGGACAGCTTCTCTGTGAGATGTTTTCTAGTGCCACTGATTAAGTCTTATTACTGTAGAGGCAAATTGCATTAGTCTTTTGATTGAATCTGGCCAGAAAAGGTAAACAAATAGAAAAATGAAAACAAGAAAAATAATTTTTTCTCACCGTAAACTTCAAGATGCTGAAGAGCTGAATACAGGAACATGTGAAATGCTTTAAGGCATAAAAGAATGACCTGCAGTTTCGGTGCAGAGAGTAAAATGGTGATTTGTCTTAACGTACCGTGTGAATACATAGGAGGGAAATTCTTTCAAGAACAGTGTCTCTCCCAGAGCTCTCTGACTTGCCTGTCCTTTCCTTTGCTCTTGCATGGCTCAGAGCCCAGCTCTTTGCAGCAGATGGCATATACCATATGACAGCTGTGGAGAGGATGTTTCTGACAGGTGCCATCGCAGAGATGTACCATGCAGCCTCATGGCAAACATCGGAGCACTGTGGATAACTAGGCATGATCAATATATATGATATAATGAAACACAGTGACTTTCAGCAGGGTCTTTCATCCCAAAGGAGTCTGATGTGCTGTAGGCACATAGAGGCAAATGCAGGAGCCCCATCCTTGTTTCTGAACAAGGAGTGCTAAAGTGGTGAGCGATACACTGCAATACAAAACAGCCACTTAGGCTAGGAATGGATACAATTACTACATCCACTTGAAGCTGCAGAATGAGTTGACACTGGGCAGAGTAATGAAAATTCACCTAGAGAACTGGAGTCAACTTTGGCAGAGAGCCTCCAAGGATTGAAGGTGACCTTAAATAGTCAGGATGGGAGCTTTCTGCTTCACCTGAAAAAAACCCACCTTCAAAACCCAGTGCTGTCCCAATGCCCAGCATGCCAACCAGTCCCATCCAGGTTGGGAGAGCAAAGTGCATTTGTTTTTGCCATGCCTCCTTGCCTCACATGTCTTCCCTTTCCTCATTTTGATTCTGCTGGTGATAGCGAAAAGTGAGCTGCTGGCCTTTTTTTTTCTGTCAGGACAGATACTGGTCCCTCCACCCTCAAATCTCCCTGAAATGCATGGTCAGAGCAACAGACATGGAAGAGGTCTTGTGTTGTACAAAGCTGGGATCTTTCAGCTCTCAGTGGCTCCCTCCCAAGTGGAGGCCAGCAGGGTTGATTCTGCTTAGTTCAATGTGGTTGGTGAGATCACAGCCTAAACTAAGGGGACAGTAGAACAGCATGAACAGAATGACTAAAAAAATGAATAGTTATAGTGCATACACCCTTGAGAACTGCAGCAGAGAAATTACACAGCTCATTCCTATCTCCTGTTTGGGTTTGAGGTGAAGTTGCTTGGCTGATGGGAGGTTCTGGTGGGGAAGGAAAGGGTTTCAGAGCCTAAATGAGTCCCGTTGTAATTCCACTGCCTTGCTGTCAGCATCTGTCACACATAGACCCCCAGCTCCACTTTAGATCCTGACTACTGAGTCCTCAGAATTCTTAATGTAACAATGGAGAAATGGCATTATTAGTGAAATGACTTGATCTTTTCCAACCCAGTTCTCTCCTTCTTTACACTTTGATTTTTGTGTGCGCAACTGAAGGCAAGATTTGAGTCCTTATATGTAACTCATTAGGTGAGGTGCCTTCTTTGGCCATGGTAGGAACTGTAACTTGTCCTACATGAATGACTTCCAAGGCTAAAAGCAGTTGGAGAGCTGAGGATGTGGCTAGCCGTGGCTGTACACATGCCATGTTCAGTTTCTGGTATTCACACCACTGCCCGTAAACTCTGAGTTACCATTTCCACAGGGATTCACCTCACTTGACTTCAGACATCCAGAGCTGGTCTAAGCTAGTCATTTAGGCTTCCTCCCTAGTTGGTGAGAGAGGAGGTACCTCCCAGCATCAATTCATCCCATTCCTCCCTCGGCATGATTTGGCTCTTTAGGCAGGGGTGCCTGGTGACATTTGAGATTTCCTAGGGTATCCCTGGGCATCCAGTTGCCACTCCAGTAGGGCACAGGTCTTACATCATATCTGCCAGCCCTGTGAGGATGTGCTCCAGGGCATATCAAAAGGCACTGGATGTCTATGTTCACACAACTGTCTCATGCCTTAAACATCTACTCTGCGAAAGGATTGCTCCCACATGGGAGGTGCCTTTCTACCTTCATTGATTGACCGGAGGGACCCTAGGGATCAGATGCAAAATATTTGCACAGGGCCATCAGGTATGACATTACTGTTACCACGTTCCCTAGAAGTGGCTGTAGGAGGTCAAGCCAGGGTACCTTAGGGTGTCTGACATGGCATTTATATCTATGCTTAGGCAACTGAATAATGCCACAGATGGTACCCTAGTTCTAAACACTGTCCTGTTAGTTCTTTAAAGTTAATAAAGGTAAAGCCAACCCTAAAATTCCCTACCCTTAGCTTGGAAGTTTTGCCCTTTTCAACTCAAGCTGATTGGCTCGTGTTTTGGGCACTGCCAAGGGCTTGCTTTGACTTTATGTGCCAAGAACAATATTGATTCTGCTGCAATGCCTTGTAGACAGACAACGCTAGCTTTATACCTCTACTTGGATCTTGTTTCTGCTGCTTCGAGCTTAACTCACATTTGAGGGAGGGAAGCTGGGTTATTACTGGCATCTTGCTTGCCCTGAGCTCTTTGCAGTGATGCTGGACAACTGTCTGAACTGCATTGTTTGAACCCAGCTCAGGCACCTCTGCTCCACAGCAGCTGCCTGCACTACAGACATATCCACTGTGAACTCCTGTGACATGAGAATGAACATAAATGTGCTTGACTGATGCTAGTAATAATTTTGTACAGTGCCAGATTTGTACAATGCCAGCTTTAGAACTGCTTATTATTCCTGTGTGCTGAAACAGAAAAATAACAATTGCACTGTACTTGTTGCTATCAATCATGTTTTTATGTATTCCTGGAGGAAGCAAATGGGTTCTGGGAACAGCATATTTCTGAGACGAAGAATGAAGGGAAACACTTTCAAGGATCTTTCTCACTCTTTTTCCCCCTACTCCCTGCCCACATATTCCTCTTCTCCCACCAAGTTGGTCTCTTGCCAGTACGTTTCTGAGATTAGATTTCCCACTGGACCAATTATGTCTCATTGGGATATGCCCTCTGTCTTTCACTGACACTTCCTGGCACATGTTAACCAAATACCTATATGAGCAAGATCATATTCTACATTATGCATGCTGCTGCATATACAGTATGTACCATATTGCTAGTAGGGAAGAGCATCCACACTGAAACATAATGAAACAGATTTGAACTTTCACTCCAAACATTCATTAAACTTCTGTGGAAGCTCCTATGTGTATGTTTAAAAGCAAAGGATGCCACTTCATAGAATACAAGAGCCTGAATACCACTGTTTAAACACAGACTATGCTTTAGGGTGGATGTGAGAATTTTACTGGTTTTCTCTACCCTAAATAGTAATGACTGTCTCTAAAAGTCCACAGCCCCTAACAACAACCACCCTTCTCCTCAAGGGGAGAAGTTAGCATCTTGTTCCTGGATCTGACTGAGAAGTTTATTCCTGAAATAAACTCTTGGTAGACTTTGTTCTTGGAACAAATTCTGAGTCAGTTCTTAGAACAAGGAAAGACTTCTCCAAAATACCGCAATAATATTTCAGCATGCAGCGATTTATGAAACAAAATGCGCTCTAGCCAGGCCTTTTGGCCTGCTGCTGTCTACAYTGAGGCCTGGCAAGGAGGATGGTATGGGACTCTTTACTATTAGAAATTTCCCATACAAAGAGAACGGCCACAAATGCTCGAAAGTAAGCATACGCCAATTCTTTCATTTCTACGTCACAAGCTTAGGTTTTAACTGAATCAGTAAAGATATGGGCCAGTCATTCATAGACTGCATTGCAGCATAAAACTGTACAAGGAACTCTGTAAAGAGTAGATAGGTCATACAAACCCTAAAACAAGTGTGGGAAAGGTCAGGTTTCACACTTGCTGTAGAGGATAAGAGCAGGAATGTGCTCTTTGCGGGTAATGCAAAGAGCAGCGGTGCAGATCTGAGAGGTGGACATGGGGCTTAGAGAGCTGGTAAGTCCTCCATGAGTACTGCCTCTTGTGGGACACACACACACGCACACATACACATGGATGCACGCAAGACACATCCAAAGCTCTTGTGCTGGACTTTTTAAAAAAGACTTTCACACCCCTTTGCACACTCTTGTCTTTGGGCAGGAGCAGAATTTCTGAAGCGTCGTGGGCCATGTTTTCTATAGGTAAATATCCAGGTACAGCAAAGAGCAATTTATTTTTAGCCCAAAGTCCAAGGAAAGCAAGGGTTACACAACAGTGTTCACGATGTTTGCCTGTCTGCTCCCAGCTAATAATTTTTGACACCATTGACTAATTTCACCCATACTGGCAGAGGAGTGTAGTTCGTGAGCATATTAAATTTCCCCATATTTCATGAAAATAGGCAGTACCATGAAGAAGACAAGTTTTAAGGATTTCACAAAGAGAAAGACTGCTGTGTAAGCTCTAATTAGAAACCAGAGCATCCACACAGGGATTCATCATTCAAAATGTAAATCCTCAACAAGCTCAATTTTAATTTGTTCTGCTGCTCGCAGGACTGCGTGCTTTGCTCTAGTTGTACAAACTCTGTCTCACTTCCCTTGGCTTCTTCTTTTCTTCACCTACCTGCCCTTCTCTGAAAGGGAGTGGAGGCCTACCCTTTATTTTGCTCAGGTGCCAAGTTGAAGCGTGGCTTGTGACTAGGAGCCACACATACCCTGGGGCAGGGAAGTGACAGCCAGCCATGGGTGAGGGAGAGGAAACTGCCAGAAATTGCTAGAAAGCTTTGAGTTTGGGAACTTCAGTCCATGGAGAGATGGGATGTGGTGTCTCAGGGCATGGACAGGCAGCGGCAGCGAGGGCAGGTGGTACCGATGTACTGTGACTGCAGGCTCAGCATGTGCTTGGAGACAACCCAGAGGGTAGCAAAGTGGTTCAGGTATAGCAGGAGATGAGTGATACTCCAGCATTAGCGCGAAGCAGCACAGAGTGTGCGCAAGCCAGGAGAGCACAATGAGCATACAGGAAAACAGCTCTGCGAGCACTCCTATGCAGCTCTGTGAGCGCTCCTATGCAGCTCCTACAGAGCTGTTATGGCTTTGAGTAAACACCAACATTTCAAAAGACCAACGTGCAATGATTTATATGTTGAACAAACCTGATGAAGCCATAACTGCAAGGGAAGAACAATGTTTCTGTTGGTGCCTAGCAGTCCCTTTTTCCACCCACGGTTGCAGTGATCACAGTGACTAGACCTGTATTTAAATACAGAGAGATTAACATACCATAGGAGTTCACTTTCTAGGTCTTTTTCTTCCAATATTCTTTAACAGTTGCTACTTTCTCCAAAGGTAAGAAGTTTATGAAGGAACAATTTTCAAGTTTGTGGCTCTTTTTTTTAGTGGGATTCTAATTGTTTTATTTATGTGTTCCATCAGTCACAAAAGCACAGTTGTATCAAATAAGAGATTTTGGCAGTAATTTCTCTGTGGCATTTGAAAGACTCCTAACAACTGGTCACAGGTCCCAAATGCTAGGAGCACCCTCAACTACTAGCTCACACAAATGATCAAATCTTAAAAAGTGAGTGTGTTACAGCTTGTATTGCCTGCATCTATCCAAGTGTACAGCTATTGTTTTACTCATACTTTCATTAGAATTGCTCTACAGCAAATCTCCTGAGGCTCTCATGAACTTCAGCTTCTGTATACCCTTATCCATTTCCCATTCACTTCTGCTGCCCATCCCTTCTGCAGGCTTTTCCCTGCTTGGCTGACAAAATGAACTTAGCTTGTCCTGCAGATATTGCAAGGCACTGTGTGCCTTCAGCTCTCATGGGATGTCAGGAATCCATCAAACCTGAAGCCTTGCAAGGGCTTGGAGGAGGCCAAGAAGAACTCTGTCACTTCAAGACCTTTTTCAGACTCTCTTTGGTACTCATATGTAACCTTCCCACCTTGATAAGAAAGTTTGATGCTAGCATTTTTAAGTGGGACTATTTGAAAGTTAAGTTTTATCTGCCTACTGGCTGAGACATCATCTTTCTTGCTGGAGGAAATGACCCAGGTACTTGTACACCTGCATGCTTTCCACAAATGCTTCCTGTTCTTCTTTTACTCCTTGATTTATAAGGTGTGGTAATACCTCAGACGAATCAGTACTAGCTGTAAAAAACAGAAAGGCTTTGGGACATATGAGTTTTTCACAGCTTGCTTGAATAAACTCTTGCGTGCCTGAGAGACTGTCCTTTCCAGCTTGCTCAGCAGATGTAATATAAGGCATTATCTTGTCTTACTAATTTCTCCTTTGTATCCATAAACCATGATGGTTAAAACATTGCAATCTCTATAGTTTTGAAGTGTAAATACATATAAGCAACCTAAATCACAAGCAAATTTGAATGCGCTAGGTTCTGCCTTTCTTGGATGCCCCAAAAATAAAGTCGAAGTTTAAWAAATGTACAATTTACCTAATTGTCCATGGCAGCTTATGTACCAGCTGTTGCAGTGCTCCAAAGTGGAGCTTTTCTTCTTTAGCTGGCTTCACTTTACTAAATCATGAATATTTAATTGAAGTAGATATTATGTACCCTTACAAAACCTATGATAGGAAGTTGTCTACTTGGTGATTTCACTTGAGTATCAGAGATAGCAAAGCTAAGCTGAACAATCAAACCCTTTGTTTAATTCAGGTATACAGACTCAGGAGTTTTTTGGCTTAAATAGCCCAGTGATTCCATATTGATGCAGGAAAGAGAAGTTAGTTTTGCAATGAATGAACCTTAGGATATAGTCATTACACAGAAAAGCATATGTTAAAGGCTCTCGGTCCATACTGTAGCTTCAGCCAAGCGCTTCATGCTCCTGGGAATGTACCAGCATTGGGCTAAAGGAACACATGGTCTAGTTTATTTGCAACTTCACTAATGAAAGCAATGAAAACAACATAAAAGAACATTTAGTGGAATGTCTGCAAATATTCTTGTACCAGAGAGAAGGGAAATGTTCCTTGAAGTAGGAGAAAATGAAGCAGAGCAGGAAAGTTTATATATACCTGCCTGGGCAGTACTAATTCTGTTCACCGTGACATTCGTTTTTCTAGAAGAGAACTTCTTCTGTTAAGTTTCTTGAGTTTCCACACATGTCCCCAGAAGCCCCACCAATTGTGCACTAATTGCCACTTTCATCTGAGTTTATTTAAAAAAGAACTAAAATGGATCCTTAGTTTTGTGGGTTTTAAAGGCTGAAAAAAACATCTGCTGTAATGGAGTGATGTTCCTGAGGCATGAGTGCACAGTGATAACTTGTTTGGAAGATTTTGAGTTTTTTTCTTCAGTCCCACACTTGCCTTGGTACAGCAGAGTCGTCTGCCATCTCTTATTTTCCCTGTTAACCCTGAATCTCTTCTGTGTTTTTTGGAAACTAAAGTGAGAGCCTAAAGTCACGTTTATCTTCTCTGAAGCAGCCATTAAACTGGAAAAGCCCCCTTCTCTCCAAGTTCTAACATAATGAAACCAAAGGCTCAGAGGAGTCAGGTGCAGAAGCCTCTTCTCCCAAGCTATTTCCAAATGTTTTCCTAGCCCTGCCATCCAACCCTTCCTCCTACCTTCTTCTCCCTCACTCCTAAATCTCTTTGAAGCATTAATAAAAGTTATTGTTATTAATTCTAACTATTAATTATTAATAGTGGGTGGTGAGTGTGGATTTTGTGTGACCAGTGTTAACACCTGGTCTATTATTTTTTAAATAATGAGAAAAATGATGATTCCTTCTGAAAAATAAAAAATGCAATAGCAGAGCTAGCTCCATTTGAAATTTCAGATTTTGTTCAAGTTCTAATATTTTTTCTATTTATAATGAAAGCAAACTTGGTTATTTTTATATTTTTCCACACCAAAAGGTCCTCAGGAAGAAATCTTCCCGCCAAAAGCCTTATAGCTGGTCACAAACAAAATAAAATAAAATAAAAATCTCAGAATAAAGCTCTTCCTCATCTTAGTGAAGAATTCCCATTAACCACATCTGCAAGCTAGAGCACAATCCTCAGATTATCCAGGAGCACAATTTCATAGCAGTTCAATCTACAGRGACTGTGGACCATGGTCCACCCATTTGCCATCCTCTGCCCTTGCTCCCTGCTCCCACCATCCCCTGTGCACTAGAACWGGTGCTCCCACAGTCTGTGCTTTGGCAAGCTGTTTTGGGGAGGCGTGCTAACAGAATGGTGGCAGGGGCTGTGGGAGGAGGACAGTCTACGTTTAGGTTGGCCTAATCTGCCACGGGATCACTCCCTGAAATCATAGTTTAACACTGTCAATTAGCTAGYACTGTCCCAAAAAGAATCCAGCTCCCCATCCCCACTATAACCTACTGCTTGTTTTTGCCTTCCTCACGCAGCACAGGCAATGACCTGGATTAGGGAAATTATCTAGCTGGAAATTAAGCAGGTCTTCTACTAGGAAACTTTTTAGTGGGAATTTAAGGAAAATAACCTGAACTCTCTGATTGCTAGATACAGATAATGGCGTGTAGAAATATCATCTAGAAATTGTGAGAAACACCAAAAAGTTTCCTGTATTGGTTTGGCTTATCTCTACACGGAAAGAGCTCTGCTGTTTTTTTCTTTCTTTTTCCCTTTCTCTTACAATGAATCCTCTTTAAAGATATTTTCACTAAATCCAGTAGCAAAAATTATAAAGTAATTAAGTAGGACTCACTTACTATAATTTAACTATACAGATATACCACTAAGAGTGTGCACCACTTCAGTTTAATTAATTAGCTATTCCCTGGACAGTTCCATGACAAATGCTACTGCTCAGCTCTCTAAAATCTGTGCTTTTCCCAAAGTGCTTCCCTATGCTCCAGACAAGTCCTTTCATACAGTCTGGGGCACTCTTGCTTTCCAGTTGTAAGAAAACCTACAATTAAACAAGGAGCAAAGATACAGAAAGGAGACACAGATCAATATCTATGTTCCCTTGTGAGGCAGGGATCTCATAAGTCTGGCTTTAATTCTCTGTTTCAGACTTAAGTGTTAAAAGTTTAATGTGTCCATCACTTTCTCCAGCTTGCATCCACTGGCAGCTGGAGTTGTTAGTTCTGGCTGCAAGGGGAAAGGCAGAGGATCCTCAAAATGTTAACAAAAGCCTTTCTGATCAGGGTCCTGGTTACCATTTCACTTTCTGTGACAGCTGTCCCCAGCTGAGGACATCGTGCTCCCTGGCCACCCATCTCCCCTCTTCTGAGCCAGCCTCTCCCCTTGGGGAGGCACAGAGGGAAGCCGAGAAGTTAGCTACCCTGCCCCGAGGTCAGCTAACGGTAAGGGACATGCACATTATCACTGCACCCTTAGACCCCCCAGGCTGTGAAAGTGAAGCAGATCTTGCCAAAGACCTACTGAATCTCTGGAATCAGGCTACAGGATGGATTTATTTACAGGGTGGTACTTCAAGACATTCAGAATAGAGACATTCACTTCTGAGCTTGTCACCATAAGCTCCCTTAACAGGCACCTCTAGGACACAATTAATCTAATTTAAATGAGATTATACCAAACTAGGTCAAATGAATTGTGTCCTTATTTCTCCCGAGTGAGCACAAAGGGAGCCTAAGATGCTTGATTCAGATATAAGATCTCTGCTAAGGCTGGTAAAGAAGAATCCCACCAATGAGTAGAATTCTTCTGCTCCAATATAAGCATCTAAAAGGTGGGTGTCTAGATATGCTCCTTTTATAGTAGGCTGAGAGAATTGGCACTACCAGAGTGCTACCAGCTAATCTTTCCATCTGAGGATGAGTTGGCTTGCCCTCTGGAAGTGCCAATAGGTGTCTAAACTTAGGGAAGAAGAATCCCATGCCAAAAGTTCAGGGTCAAATTCTGATTTGGCCTTTGGCTCTGTAGTCTGCTGACCATTTTATTACATGGTAAACAAGCACAGTCTGTGAATGGAGAAATCTCCAGTTTCCTTCCAGCAATGGATAAAGAAAAATGATAATTTCAAGAATGCAGACTTTTTTTCAGAAGTGAAAGGTCCAGCTTCCCCTTCTTTTGCAGACAGAAAGGGCTCTGCTTAGTTCACAGAATGACAGAATGGTTGAGGGTGGAAGGGACCTCTGGAGATCATCTAAGTCCAACCCCCCTGCTCAAGCAGGGTCACCTAGAGCACGTTGCACAGGATCATGTCCAGGCAGGTTTTGAATATCTCCAGAAAAGGAGACTCCATCACCTCTCTGGGCAACCTGTTCCAGTGCTCAGTCACCCTCACAGTAGTTGCCCACACATAGGCCCCTAGTGCCATTTGAGATGTCTTGCAGTATCAGAGACCTCCATAAGGTCTGGCAGATATAACAGCAAACCTTAGGGAGTCCAAAGCCTTAAGTAACAACAGCTGAAGGCTAGGGTGATATCTTAAGGCATCTCAAGTGGCAACAGATATTGATTTTTAGGTAACTGACTCACACCCTTAATGTACAACATATCTGCTTTAATTCAGACATCCAGAAGACTGACGTTGCCTAGGTATTTCCTCTTGATCTTCATGTTTGGATGTGCCTGTTTCTCTCCATTTACTCTAAAGGAAGAGTCAGAGTGGATGGCTCAGATTTAGATTTGGGCATGTATTTTAGCTGGGTAAAAGAAATCCCACCCTCCCAAAAAAATTAATGTTTTGTTATTTGCAGGCTTTCAGATCCCCTTGTGTCCTTCTTTGTCTGGATTTTTCTCTTGCCTCCAGGAATTCAGCTGCACCCACCCCTGTTCCCACCATCTCACTTTCCTCTCCATCCTCCTTTCGTTGCCTATATGAAGCAACTCCAATGAATCTTTATATCTACTTCTGCTTTCCCCGCCTACCACTTACAAATGAAATATACCTCCTATTTCTGTTTGTCTCATTATTTTCCTCATCTTTCCTTCTGTGCTTGAATTTCTTTTCCTCCAACTCTGCTGAGAAACCATATCTTTTCTTGCAAATCTTGCATCAACACTTGCATTGCTTAGATCTTTTCCTTCTCACCTTTTTTTTTCCCCACTATTTTTTTATAAATATTAGGAACACACTGTGATTTCTTTCCCATGAAAGAATAATCAGACAAAGCTAAGTGGGAAAACTTCATTCATTCAAAAAGATCTTTCCCCTGGGACCACATGGCATTTGCTGTGTCTGTCTCTTTAATCACAGTCCCTAAGTAGGAGACGGACTTGTGCATAATATCACAGAGATGATATGGATACAGTAAAAAAACTGTAAAAAAATACTGTTCAGCTGAGTGGATAATACAAAAAATACGGTATACTGAGTGGATAATACAAAGGGAAATTTATCCCCCAAACCTCTCTCACTTAACTGTCTCTTACACCTAATGCTCCTCACCTGTTTTTCCTGCCCCTCCACAAACACTTCAGTCCCCCTGTCTCTGATTCCCTTTGCTCCTACCTCTGATACTCTGTGGGTTATCTGAGGCAGCAGGTTACTTCCTAAGGTAGTTTTTAAGAAACATTACTTTTATGAAAACTTTTTAGATTATTGTTTTGAAAAACGTGGTAGATTATAGCAATTCGGAAGGTACCATTAGTACTGCTCTTGTTAACATTGACTGGAGAACTCATGTGGACTTCAATACACTGATTTATTCTAGATACTGACTAGAAAACCTCCAGAGGTCCGTTCAAACCTGAATTATCCTATGATCCTATGATTCTGTGACTTACTGTGTGTTTTACTCAGAGCTGAGTGCATGGAGAATGTTTTACAATCAATAACAGTAATGAAGGCAAACACTTCCAAAACTTTTTTGAAATGAAATATAGTATTTGCAACTTTTCATGTATCTGATGGGTGTTGCAGCACATTAGAGCAATTTCCTGGCTGCAGACCAGCTAAGAGGATGTGATAGACTATTTCAGCAGCGTCCCATTTAGTCAGGGACCTAGAGGATGGTGATATGGAAGTCTGCATGGAGTGGAAACTCAGCCAGGGTTGGAACAGACTCATCAGTGTTTTTGTCTTGATCTATCTATTTACCAGCTCATCTGGTAAACACAGATATTGCCTTGGATCACGGGCAGAAATTTTGGGGGAAGTCAATGGTAAAACACCCACTGACTTTATTATAGCTCCACTTGGTGTTCAAGAGATAAAGAGCTATGGCTTTATATAATTTGGGAGCCACAGCCATTGGTCCAAGCCCTTGTCATTTCTTTCTCCACATATTTTATTTTCATAAAGCCAGCAGCAGAGTGATCGTTCCTGCACTGTTCAGAAGAAATTCGCACAGAAGAAATAGTCATTTTCATCAAGTGTACTGTTAAATGTGCAACTTTATTATTGCAACTCCTCCAGTATAGGGCCTAATCTTCCGGCAAACTGACCTTTAAATTGTGACAAGCAAGCAAACATATTGATTCCACCATCCTCTATAATATTCTTCATCACTTCTTCTCTCTGAATCAGAAGGGACAGGTAGCAAGACCATTTCACCCTTCACTTTTCTTTTTGGCTTGTATGACTCTTTCTGCTCTGCAGGGGGAAAATTGGAAAACAATCAAGTTAATTGGCTCACAGACCCATGAGTTACTGGGAAGAATGGAGTACCTAAGATGTATTGCTAACGTTGTCACTTCTCCTGGCAACCCCTTCTCATTTCATGTTCTCCCTATAACTGTTCTTAGCCTTTCCCTTACACTTCTCCTTATCTTCTCAGTTTTCCCTGTTCCCTCACCATGCAGAAAAATTTAATTCTCTCCTGTCTTAAAACCCTCCTTTCAGTTTCACTTGCGTCTTCTAGCTCCTGTCCCTTGTCCTGCCTCTTGGCAGGAATTTCCTCCACCATTTTGACTGCATCTTGTTGTGAAGGTTGTTTCCATCTCTTATACCCTTCCCTTAAACTCTCTCTTCAAATCGTCCAGTGACACCATTACAGATAGACTCAACATCTGTGCTACAGGAATACCCTTCCTGACCCCTGTCTGCTTTGACATTATTGATCATGTTCTTCTTTTGAAAACCTTGTCCTCCTCTGGAGGACTTCCATGACTGTCTGCCCTTGGATCTGCTTCTAGTCCCCTGCAGTGCCTTCAGAGTGTCTTTTGAAGGCTCTTTCTCCTCCCTTCTCTAGCTTTCTGTGTAAGCCCTGCATGTCTGTTCCCTCAGTCTCCTGCTCTCACTCTAAACTTCCTCCCTGCATAATCCCATCTACAAACATAAATTCTAAATACAACCTCTAGGTAGACAGCTGACACATCTAATCATCTATTGGTGCACACTAAAATCTCAGCTACACTTACCAGAGTGCTTGATCACTCCCTTCTGCTTTCCATGGATAGTGCTTGTTCCCAGCTCAGTCATCAATTTCAGCTGTAGCTTCTCCATTTCTTTGATGTCCTGAAGATTCTTCCCAAACAGTGTTGTAAAGTTGTAGTGTTTGCAGGCCATCCACACAGCTAAATCTCTCTTTTACGGCTCTGATCATCAGCTCTTGTCTTTGTTGTTGCACAACTTTTTCTCTGGCTTTGATAAACACATTTTTCCCCCATCTGTTCAGAGTGCTACTACTTACCTATCATTTTTCATGCCTTTGCATCTTGCTCCTCTGTCTCACTAAACGTGACATCTTTATCCATGGCCAGTCTCTATGCTGCCTATCACCTGTCATTCAGTATTGCAAAGATGACTGCTATTTTTGATTTCTCTATAATGGCAGTTTCCCATCTACTGCTTGTTAAATTCCAAATGAGCATATTCATGATGATCCTTTTCCATTCTCACCCATGCTGGGAAAATAGTCCCATAAAGACCTGCAACCCTATCTTGCTGTCATTTAGAATTTGTTTTCCAGCTTTATTTTTACATATTATCTACAAAAAAACTTGGAAAAGCTTGTCCTTTTTGGCATGGTGATGCCCCCTCCCATTATGCCAATTAACACTTGTTTCCTTGAAGACCCAAGTTCAACTATCTGGCATTATCCAGCCTTTTGACTTAAATTTAAATTATGACATTCTGTGGGGCAAGGACCATCTTTTTATTCTGTGACAACCTCTATAAGTCACAATCATAAAGATAACGATAATAACAATAACAGTGAGAAGAAATCTCTTCTGAATTCAGACTGAACAGAAATGATTTAGTGGTTTTTAAAACATCATCCACCTGTTGCTTTGGCACACATTTTACAGCTTCTTCACTGCTGCAGTTGGCCATAGAACAAATATTGTTTATGGAGCTGTGTCAGCTGTGCTGTATAAGCACGTAGATAAATGACAACAAAACACAACTAATAAAAAAGGTTTATTCTTGTTTTATCACATATGTCTGGGACAAATAAATGCAAGGCATACTTTAAAAATGCCTTGTAAATTGTCTTGCCTCCACACACTTGGGTGACTGGATGGCGTTGCCCTCACATTGCCTGAGCCATCTGCTCTGTTCTCAGCAAGCTCTGGGCCTCTGTCCCCTCCTCCTCCTCAGTTGTATTTTCCTGAAAGATAATATGTGTCTGTGCGACTCTCTGGTGTTGCCTCCTACCCCCGATGCATTTGTTGTCAGCCAGATTTCCTTTCCTGAGTTCTTTATGTGAAATTACCTTTTAACTGCTCCGTTGTGTGCCATTTCTTTCTTGTCTGGACTGGCATGGGATGAGACTGTCTCGGCTCCTGCAGCCTGCCAGCTCCGAAAGCATGCTGCCCTGCCTGCCATTTCGTGTGTCAGGCTGATAAGGAATTTCCGTCTGCAGAAAGAGGAAAATACACAGTGCAACAGGCATTGACATCCAGTTTTCCCTGACAATCAGATGTTTTGGAAACTGCATGCGGAGAAAGCAAATGGCACAAAGCCAGGGACTCAGTGACTCAAAGCAGGAACAGGTGCCTCGGTCGTGGCTAACGTGTTGCCAGCCAGTTTCCATCCTGCAAGGAAGAGGATCTGCATTAAGATGTACCAGAATTGGGTGGGACTGGAGCAGAGAGAGTCCAGCTGAGCTTTTGAGAAGGAAGTGCCTGTGAAACCACTTCATGAACCTTACATTTAAGCTGCTCTAAAATTTGTATTTGGGATATTTTGGCCTCTTGGAGACCCAAGGTCAGGAGGGTGGAAAAGTGGCAGAGTTTTTGGCCCCAGGTTTCTTTTCCAAGGACAATCCAACAGTTACATTGCTGAGATGCCCAGTATTTTACCAAAGGGGACAAGGTGGAGGTCAGCCTCCCTGAGATCACTACCCAGGGCAACGGTGGAGTCTGATGCAACTTGTTGACTGCTGTAGGGATACAAGACCACATGCAGTTCCCATTTCCAYTTGAGCACAGTAATTACTGAGGGCATAAAGGTGTAAGTCATTATACTTACAAATTTTACTCAGAAGTACTAGACGGCTGATTAGGCTCTCAGTTCATAATTCTTCGAGTTATGGTATCATCTTCTGTAAATGAATACACCTACTAATAGATGTGTAAGTGAATATGTGTATAGAAAAAAAATAATGGGGATAACTGAGGGAATTCATTTAATTAACAGAGAACTTTTTCTGACAGTCAGCCCAGTTGCATTCCAGCCAAAATCAGGAAGAAATACATTTTCAACTGCCCTTGAAAAGAATAGTAGAACTTGAGATTCTTTTTAGCTGGTCTACATTTTTTTAATTTTTCAGATTTAGAATTCTGTAGCAGAGAAATACAAAGAACATGGGCTGTCAGCCCACGGCTGGTTTTTTTCCTAATGCACATACATAGTCACACAAGAACCACTTCACTCTGCAGCACATCCTGGAGATGTGGAGTAGAGCTGGTTGGGAATTACAAGCAAAAACTTTCTTTAGCTTGAAAATGTCAATTTGTTGAAACTAGGCCTTTTTCATGACAAAGGATTGCTTTCAGTAGTTTTCCCCAAGTCAAAAAGATTTTGCATTTGTTTAATGTCCTGTTTCAGTATCTTCAAAATGAAATTCTCTGCTTTTTCATTTCAAAATCACATTCCTTCTGAAATGTAACTGTAGTAAAAAAAAGATTTTTAGTGAAAATGATCAGSCTCTAAAAATAAGCATTTCCATGGCTCTAAAGCCATTTTGAGGTTTTTGGTTTTCTTTTGTTTGTTTGTTCCATTTTGCTTTCCTTGATTTATTGTTTTTTGTCCCAGTTTTGGAAAGGAATGAAAAATACTTCAAACTTTTCATAAGATGGGAAAATATTAAATTCCAGCCAAAAGCTATCTCAGGCCTGAGAGTCCACCAGATATATTTCGATCGAAGTGCCCATGTAAGGATTCTGCACAGACACAGACGAAACTGGTATGTTTTCTAGACCAGATTATTAATTTTTGTCAATTCAGTTCTGAAGATTTCCAACCCTGTGATTTCATTTCTTTCAAAACTTCAAGAGAAATATTGTTCATAAACAACAAGAGATCAGGTATAAGTACATCAACAAATTGTTGCAAAGCAGGTGATTGCAGTTATTAAGACTGCTAAAAAATATTTAATTAATAACCAAAATATGTTTAATATGCATTTTTTCAATTCATCTGCTGATTCACCTTAAATAACACCTCCAAAATTTAAAATATCATGCTCTATAAATGTAAATACCTTCTGGAATTACCCTATCAAAGCTAACCCACCTATAATCATTAATGCCGCTTTCATCCTAGGGAATTTTTCCTCTTGGATAAGTATTAGCAACGTTGAAAAACAGCTTTTAGAGCCAATTTGTCTTTTCAAAACAGTATATAAGTAGATAACTCTGAAATGGAAGAACATATTGTCCTTAGTCATATTAAACCATTTGAGTACAATTATTATTCATTCAATCTCTATCAGTCATGTATCTTTAAGTCAGTCCTCTGATAGAAAAAGCTTTTCTCAGCCTCTTTGACAGTTTCATTGTTGCTACAGTTCAAAATTATAAGAGATTCTTCTTAAGTCACCTGCTATATTTGAGATTATAGATGGATAAATTTCTTGTTCAACAATTGCCTTGATATTTGCATACCAGAGAGTCTGTTTTTTATAGATTAATTCCACATTTTCTGCTTTTTGGGGTGGTGGGTAATATTTTGGGGGTATTGGATTTGGGTAATTAAATAAATACTGTATAAATAATTGGAAGAAATATTCCTCAGWGTATAACATCAAATTTTTTTATGTCATGTTAGTAAACTGCTTGCATAGATTAGATTTTTTGCTGATGATGTGTGCAAATATGCACTTAAATTCCGAACTAAGGAGATTTTGGATACAGAACTAAGAAGACTTTGGGATTTGTGAGATTTGGGCCTTCAGGTCTATCTGCCAAATTTATTGCGTAACCAACTGGGATGTTCTTTGAGGTTAGTATATCTTCAGTGCTAGCCTGCCTTTTGTTCTTTGGGAAGGGATCAGACAGCCAAACCTCCCTTCCCCTTGGGGAAGAGGGACTGTACTGCCATGAGTGCAGTGTGTGGATGTAAACATTCTTTTCTTAAGAAAACAGAGTTGTATGCTTGTAGCAATAACAGAATATTTTCTTTCATATTAAACCATTTGGAACTACAATTCCTTTAGAAGGGGTTTTATGTGCATAATACCAATATTTGAACTTCATTACTGTTAAAACTTCTTCTGACGAGCAAATGTTTTCTAAACAAATTCGCTATTCACTTTGATGACTTTCTGAGAGTCAGGTAAGGCCAAACTCTTGCTGCAAAGTTTCATCAATTCAAGCTTTGAAAGCAATATTTTAAAGTGTTTAAGAATGCAATATTAAACATTCTGCACTTAGAAAATACTAGATTTATGGCAGTCTATTCAACCTTGTTTATATGCATTGTGATGCGATTTTTAACTCTCTGATGACTATGACCCGGGAGGCTGCTGGCCTTTGCTGCATGGGTTTGCTGCTGCCTCATGTACAGCTCACTGCCCACCAGGACCCCAGGTCCCTTTCAGCAGAACTGCTCCCCAGCCTGGCAGTCCCCAGCCTGTGTTGTTGCAGTACAAATCCTTCCTTGCCAGGTTCTGATCTTTGCATTTGTCCATGTTAACTTCATAGGGTTCCTGTTGATACATTCCTTCTGCCTGACCAGGTCTCTCTGAATGGCAGCCCTACCCTCTAGCGTATCAGCTGACCCCACAACTTGGTGTCATCTGAAAACTTGATGAGAGTGCACTCCTTCACCTCCTCTAGGCCACTGCTAAAGGTGTTAAATAGGACAGGCCCCAAAATGAATCCCTGTGGTACCCCACTTGTCACAGACGTCCAGATAGAGTACGACCACAACTTTCTGATCTCCATCTTCCAAACTTTTTTATACCCTTCATTTAGTTGGTCACATATTGAAACCATATGTCCCAGCTTGGGTACAAAAATATCATAGGAGACAGTGTCAAAAGCCTTGCTAAAGTTCAGGTAAATGACAGCCATTGCTCTCCCATCATCCACAAATTCAGTCATTTTATTGCAGAAGGCCATCAGGTGGTTTAGGTGTGATTTATGCAGGTAAAACCATGGTAACTGTTCCCTATCACATTTTGCTCTTTCACGTGCCCAGAAAAGCGCTCCAAGAGGACTTGCTCCGTGATTTTTCCAGGCACTGCAGTGAGGCTGACCAGCCTGTAGTTCCCTGGGTTGACCTTTTGGCCTCTTTTGAAGGTGTGTGTGACGTTTGCCTCTTTCCAGGTGTCAGAGATTTCCACAGTCTTTCAAAGATGATAGAAAGTAGCCTTGCAAGGGCATCTTTCAGATCTGTCAGCATCCTGTTGGTCCCATGGGCTTGTACAGGTCGGTTTCACTCAAGTAATCCCTGACTCAATCCTGCACTCCTGGTCATTTTTCTTTTCCTTGAACCATTTCACTAAGCCCAGAGGTCTGGGAGACCTTTTTGCTGAAGGCTGAGGCAAAGAACACTCTAAGCACTTCAGCCTTATATGTGACCACTGATCTGAATAGCTCTCCAAACCTCACCAACTGCATAGACAAAGAGTGGAATTCATTCAGTTAAAATAGTGTCATTTAGTTTTTTGAGATGCATATGGGTGAGACATCTACAGAGGACAGAGGATTTATGGGGGTCCCACCCCTTTGTAAAGTCCAAACCCAGGTGGGGTACCACAGAGTTCGTAAAATGATACCATAAGCCTACGATTAGGCAACTGTATCCCACCCTAGATAACTTCCATTGGCTCCTACATGGATATCTATATTGTGGGCTTACACTTTGGTTATATTTGGATAAAGCTGCACAGGGATAGCAAAAAGAACAGCTTTGACACCAGACTTATGTAGATGAATCTCAAGTCTTGGCTTCGTCACATGCAGGTGCTGAAGTTTCTCAATTAAAAAGCATCATAAGACTTACGATGAGCCAAAGAAAACATGTTTTTCCTTAATCTTTGTCTCAGAAATGGCTGAACAACTTTAGATAGAGCTTAAACAAACGTTTGTTCAAACTAAGGCACTTGCTTCTCGTGAAAACTGTTGGTCCAAAACGTTTAAGTTTGGCAAAGAACAGAAAATAGTGTCTTACATAGGACTCATCATCTGTCATATGAAGAATATATTTGCATCTTAATACAGAAGAGGATGTCAACTTGATGGTATTTAATAATAATTTTGTCCTTTTAATTCTAGCTACCCCTAGAGAAGAAACACTGTATCCTTCTGGAAACTCTAAAACAGCTCTCTAGAAACCAGCAGAGAAAATGATTTGTACCTCCAGACTCACAATTACCTCCATTATGGTCTATCTGCAACACCCCCGCCCAGCTTCAGCTGTTTCTTATTATTGTTTGCATTGGCAGGATAATGGCTTTGTTTATTAGTGAGGGTTACTCAGTGTAAAAGTCAGCACTTCTGCTACATGCTGAGTAATGCCAGGAATAGATGATTGCTCAGCTATTCTGTGTCATCATATAGAAATACTGTGCAGTTTGCAATGGATACATTTAATGAACTGATCACATAGAATACTTGTCTGATTTAATCTGTTATGCCATTTTTGTGTCATCTTTACATTTTTGTATAGTTTTCAGTGTTTTGACATGCTATTCTTTTTCTTTTTCTCTTGTACCCTTGTTATATAAAGGAGTACTCCTGATTGCCTATTACAAACACAGTTAAAATTCTAAATTATTCTTCTTTCTCCATTACACCTTGGCCAAAGGAGATGCAATGAAAAGAACTTATTTCCATGTTTCCTTCACATTGGCCAGGGAGCCAAAGAAGCTCCTTTATGGCACCATGTAGGAAAACAAAAGCTGCCTCTTAGAGAGCAGGTATATTTCTCCAATTAATGAGTGAAAAATTCTACTAGCCATTTTTTTAGGTATTTATAAGACAAAAGTTTTTTTTTTCTCAAAATTCTAAAAGATGCTTCAAAATTAATTGCACCAAAAACCCAAATTCTCAGATAGAGAGGACTGAGATCTCATGAAATTACCTAAAGTTGTTGCTAGAAAAAACTGCTCTTCATTTTTTTTGCTTAAAAACTTGCTGGCAGTAAAACTATTACTTTCACATTTCTGTGAAAGATTCCAGGAACTGCCAATTCGCCTTTAATATAAAAAGATATCAAAATGTTTCAAAATTATGATAGCATTTTTCGTTCATTTCAATTAAAATTTCAATTTTAAAAGTCAGCAAATATTGTTTGAGAAACACTGCTGAAAATGGGTCCATTTTGAGCAATGCTGAGTGGCTGCAATGCTAAAAAAATCACAATCATTTTCTCACTTCCAAAAAATTTCACTCTCCTGCAATACTGTGGTTGAAACTCTAGACCCAGAATAGTTTTGATATAAACTGTTTTCTGCAGATTAACTCATACTGCCTTTTTAATCTCTTTGACTCGATGAGGATCATTCATATGTACTTCCCCATTGACAATGAACAGAAAATTGTCTAAAAATCTCTGAAGATTTTAGTGTTGGGTCTTTCAGAATTTGTTTTTTATGGCAGGTTTATTTTTATAGGAAAAGACTGGCAAATAGTAATGGCTTTGCAAGAGCAAGTATTTTTCAGAAGTGTGTAGCACCTACTATAACCCAGGAAAGTATCTGGATAATTGACTTGGTATGAAAAAGAGAGCAATGAGAACAGCAAGGAACTGACCACCTCTGAAAATCTGGTTCAAAAGAGGTGATACTACCCAAATGCATATTCACTCAGAAGTGCAAGTGATAGAGCCTCATATTGATTTCACTTTTTTTTGCCCTTCCCAGCTACAGGGCATCTGGTGCAAGTGCCAAACTTTTGTTTTCAAAACAAATGTTAACATTTCCAACTTAAGGTTAATTGAACATTCAGTCCAAGATGCACTATGTTACTATTTTCTGTTTTAATTTCCTATGGTTTGTCGTTGCGGATGGTAAGAACATTAGCCAAGTGAGCTCTCTCTGTTTGTATCTCTTGTCATTAGTTTAATGAGAAGCTATTGCAGTGACTCATTCCCTCTTTTGCTCTAAGGCTCTTGCCTTTAAAAACCTGGCAGAAAAAAAGTTGAGGATCTATTAAAAAGAAAATTGAACTGTATCTCTCATTCTTTCTCTTTCTCCATGTTTGTAATCATGGGGTGAGAGCAGGTTCTTGCAGGCATTTAACCCTCAGCTGCTGCTGAGCTGACTTTCCTGGGAGAGGGGTGCCCAGATGTCACTGAGAGTTTGTTCACACTTGGGGTGATTTCTCTAGGAGGATGGTTATTTCAGCGCACCAAACACAGAAAGGTTTCAACACACAGGGTTCGTTTACCACTACCCCATTGACTGCTGTTGGCAGCCTGAGCACCCTGTGAGAATATCAGGTGAGCCAGGATCCAATGCTTTGCACTCACTTTTCACTGGCATGGGTGACTAACCCATACCCAGTGCATGATGATGGAGCCCGTTGCCTTCCTCAGGAGGTCAGACCAGAAGTAGTTTGCATCCTTGCCGGGAACATATAGCAACTGAACGGTGTGTTCAGAGGCCAGTGCCATGGGCATGACTGTAACACCAGTCCTTTTCATTCTGGCCCATTTGCCTCCCTGAAATTTTTACATAGGAAAAACTCGCTGCTCATGTGCTGCTGCTATGTGGCAGACCTCGAAGCGAATCCATGTGGGAGACTCAGATGTAGGACTCATCTGGAGGAGGGAGCTAATCTAGGCTGTCTCATTTAGATACATCTAATTAAAAGAGTAGTATTCTTATTCTGAAACAAGCAGGTTCTCATGTAGGATTAATCAAGAATATTTAGTGTGCTCTACATTTCACAGGGTCATGGAATAGTTGAGGTCAGAAGGGACCTTTGGATATCATCTAGTCCAACCTGCCTGCTCCAAGCTAGAGCAGGTTGCGCAGGACATTGTCCACTCGGGTTTTGAGTATCTCTGAGGATGGAGATTCCACAGCCTCTCTGGGTAACCTGTTCCTGTTCGTGACCATCCTCAGTGTAAAAAAGTTTAAATGGAATTTCTTGTGCCCATTGCTTTTTGTCCTTTCACTGAGTAACACTGAGAAGTCTGCTCTGTCTTCTCTATGCCCTCCCATCAGTTATTTGTACACATTGATAAGATCCCCTCCCCGAGCCTTCTCTTCTCCAGGCTTAGCAGTCCCAGCTCTCTCAGCCTCTCCTCACATGAGAGATGCTCCAGTCCCTTAATCATCTTTGTGGCCCTTTGCTGGACCCACCATTATGTCCACGTCTCCCTTGTACTGGGGAGCCCAGACATGTATACCGCACTCCAGATGTAGAGTACTGTGCTCCATGCACTGCTTATCCTGGAGAAATGTTTCTGGCCAGACAGGACTTTCATTTGCATTTCCAGTCATTCTTTTGTGTGTGGCTGTGCAATGCCCTGGCCTCCCCTCTGAGACACCTCTACCCTTCTGTGTCTGGACACGAGATATGACAGAGTTGGCACTTTCCTTCATTTCTTCTGTCAGAAATGTTTCATCCTTCCAAGCRAAGTGGTTGCTGTTGCCAGTTCAGATGAGCGGCTGTGAATAGGGACGGATGTTTCTAATTGATGATTCTAATTGCTGACTACACCAGGTGAAGATTTCTTTGCTGAGAGAAAATGAGCCGGTAAGGAAAGCCAAGGCTGTCTAGCTATTAAATTGTGACTAAAGTCTCCAGAACGTGTGAAATATTTGACAGGAAAGGATAGTTTCGGTACTTTCACTTGATCCCTGTCTTAAGGTCAAAAAAGACTGAGTTGACAGAAAGCAGTCCATTCTCAAGGATGCTTGTTCACAGCAGCCACTCTTGCTTTTTTGATACCACTCAGCAGCCAAGCTGTGTCTCAGTTTAGATATCAGCTTATAGTGTGAATTATTACCACTGTCAGGTGTAATGATATTAGTTGTTTTTTTCACTCAATATCCCCTTAGACACCCTCATTGCCCCAGGTGATAGCTAACTGGTAGCACTAAAATGATATGTATTCCAGCTTTTCACCGAGACAAAAATTTTGGCCATGCCTTGGTCAGATCTGATGCAGAATATGCAGCTGGAGTAGAATATTTACTGGGGCCTGTATCTGTATCCCCACTACAAAATATCTTACACTGTAAATATTCTTTGTAAATATTCTTACTCCAGTCTAAGACACGGGCATCACAAACCATGTTCTTAAAAACAAATCCAAGGGTAAAATTCTGCCCTCCGCTGTCCTCATGTAACACAATGTTGACTTCTGTGAGGTAATGTGTGTAAATAAAAGCAATATTAGAGAGTCTCGCTCAATCACTTTCTAATTATTATTGTTTTTCTATCTTTTCTGCAATTTGGGCTTTTCCTGAAGTAGCTGAAAGTCACACAGGACTGGACTAACAAAAACTAGTGAAATAACACATTTAAAATATATTTATCTGAAATAAACTATAAAAGCCAATAAAATAATAAAATACCTAAAGACAGAGGATCCCAGGAGGTCAATGTCTCAACACATTCATTGCAGTGACATGAGTATTGCCCATCAGAGCCTTTTTCTCAAAAAATGAAATAGGGTGTAAGTACAGTGACAGCTGAACTCCTCCTTTCATCTCCCAAATAACAATAGTTTAGCCAGGATGCTGTTTTGATAATCAAGTCTGAGCAGGGCTCTCTAAATGGAAAAGCAAGAAAGATGCAGGGCTAAGGCAATGGTAACAACTGTATGGATGCTGCTGTCAGAGATCCAAATGCAGCTATCAACAAGAAACATCACCCCAAATATTCATCTGTCTCCTTAATCGTCCACTGCTTAAGAAGGGTGGAAATCAGAATTACCACTCAGCATTTATAACACTGTTGCTGCACCCTGGGACAGTAGGCCCTTGTCTACATGGACTTTTCTGTTTTTAATAATTGACCTTGTTTGTCAGGCTACCTGACACGTGTCGCTGCACAAATGAGCATTTCGTTCCAGCACTATTCTCTGTACTGCAACCCGGCTAGCACAAAGCTCGTGTGCTGTTTAGCGCTGATTGAAGCACAGCTGAAAAAGTGAAAATACACGTGACATCTCTGCTCCACCAATGCCGCCGGGTAACAGCTGGCCCAGGGAGAAGCAGCCTGGATGCACAGCATGGTTCCCTTGTGCGTCCTCCAGCATGCCCCATCCTYTCTGCCCACGGCCGGACTGTTCCCACTGCTCCCTCTGCCCTGAGATAGCGAGGGAGCAGTGCATCAAGATTAGCACTTTTTGGGTGCTCAGCTTGTGGCAGGGGACCAGCACAAGTTCTTCCGTATGTCCCAGTTATGATATTCAACATCGGATGAGGTGACACCACTGCAGTGGAGACAGAGTAAGTTATAACTCTTGGTTTCTTCACTGTTGTCTTCTCCCAGTTACCAGCATGCAGGGATGGTGGAGATGGGTACGATATCTCTTGCTATACACAACCACTTTACCAGCAGATTGGAAACCCAGATGTGAACCTGGTTCTCCTTTTAAGTTTTCCAGTGTAGCTCAAAAGAAACTGCCCTAAATGCTCCAAGGAAAATTGCAAATGAGCGGAAAATAAGGTGAATTCACTCAGTTCAGAACAAAGCTGTCTTTGATCCCACAAACATGTACATGAAAACTCCCTGTTCCACACATCAGGACCCCTTTTGATTATAATCTGTTTGAAAGGAGATTTAAGGACACAGCCAGGCACTTACAAGGATCACTCTGGAGGGAGGCAGAAGAAATGTGCTCCCATGCTGCTGTCGCATTCACTGTGCGACAGCACAAGTGCCAATGTAGGGGAAGGGCTGACACAGCATATCAGCATGTGCGAGCTAAATCCTACCGCTGCTTACAGCGGTTCACGTGTTGCACGCTTCCACAATGGGATTTAGGTTTATCTGAATGCATTACACAGGTGAAAACAAATAAGATTATTAGCCTGGCAAATATTCCAGCTGATATTTCACCATGGTTGTGTTCCCACCCTTCTTTTGATTTGCTTTTGAGGAGCACTCAAGCAAAGAGATTTTCTGACAGGAGCATTCTCTGAAACAATACTTTGCCACTGCACCCGATATGAGCAAAGAATCATTTATTTTCTCTCTTATCCTTGTTCTTTTTTTACATATGCTTCTCCTCCTTGTTGTTTCTTTGGTCTTTTATTTTCATTTTCTTCTGAAGAAGAAGTAATTGTAAATGCAGAGAAGGCACAGCTGGAAGGAGTAGCAGGTACTAACAAAATGAAAAGCTAACCCTCCTTTTGGGGGGCTGTTTCCTCAAGATCACCACAGGGAGTTGAAGATACACATATCTCTTCTTTCTCCGCAGCATGTTGTTAGAAGTATTTCAAACAGGCAATAGCCTTCATATCCCTTTAATCCAAAATCAAAAAGTTATTTCATGGACCACTTAATAAAGAATATTTTTTGGTTGATTGGATTTTAATGAGAGAAAAGGACATTAAGAAATTTGTGCCGAGGGGTGCTGTATAAAAATAAATGACTGGTGTGAACTGTATTTTCCTTCTAATTATTATTGTTGATGGGTAGGTAATGTCAAGTAGTGGGAAACACAAAGACTTCAGGAGCTCAAGAATATGAATTCAGTATTATTTGGGCAAGCATCTGACATAGTGCTGTATAATTAAAACATTCTTCAGCTCTGCAACATAAGGAGCAAGCTATAGAAAGGTGCACCACTAATATTAAATAACACCTGAATATCACTGACATTATACTGTTTCTGAAAAGCAGAATTCCTCCTCTCCAGAGAGTATGGAAAATGCTCCCAATGATGCCTTGAATATCTCCTTTTTCCCAGCTCCTGGCTGAGCACCCGGGCAGCACTCAGCACCAGCCTCCAGCACTGCCACATTTTGGGTGCTTTTCTCAGAGGAGCCCCCTGCAGTTCAAAGGCCCTCTTCACTGAGCCCAGGGAGGATCTTTGGGGTTTGATTATCACCAAGGGAGGAAACTGCTGGTTGATGGTGATCAGGAAACGGTAAGATACCTTTTTGGTGTCTTTTGACATTTTCTGAGATATCAGCTCCAGCTGCCACTGCAGAATGGCATGGATCTCCCATGGCTCTCTGTTGTATCTGACAGACCCGTCTGGACAGCTTGCATATGCTGGAGTATCTCAAATGACAGCTCCTCTAGGTTTAGCAAACCTTAGTACTCCTTTTGAGTTGAAATGACTGCAAAAGAACACTTTGCCTTAAAAGAGGCTTTTTCTTACATGAAATACAATACAATGCATGACAACACAAAGATAAATTTGCAGGACACGGCAGTATTGTTTTATCTTCCTTTCTTGTCCAAGAAGAAATATTTCTAAAGTCTATTCAGCTCTTCTTTTTTAAGAAAGATTTGAGTCCTGAAATAAAAAAATAGTGATGGAACACATAAGAACCACTGCTCACAACATTCACGTGACTATATCACAGGCCAGTCTAACCTTAGTCTTCCACCCACTTTAGAAGGAAAAACAAAGGACACCACATGCAATACTGATAACTATATTTTGTAGGCCAAACTTTCAGCCTTTCAGGCTAAGTCACCACACCGTTCATTGACTTGGCCTCCATGTTGCAATAGTTAAAATGAATGTTTAAAAGTAACCAAAAACCTTCCTGTACTCAGTTTATTGAAACTCTCTCCAATGGAGTGAAGAGCAAAATAGAAATGAATAATTATTTTCTGTTGTCATGACAGTATCTGCTGAGATCCAAACAGGGCTCAGAGCCCCACTGAATTTGACACCTACAAAAAGTATACTAGGGCAATTTTCTGTAAGAAGAACTTCCAGTACAAGGTGCCCATGACTGCTCCACCTTGCAGCTGAGCGTACCTGAAGCAGTTGGTGGCATTCAGTCCTTCTGACTTAGGAGCCTAGTGTGTACCCAAAATATAGGGAAGCTTTTTTGTTTAAGTCAATACCTACTTTACCAACTTCTTCCATGGCAGGTGGCCTTGAAGGCCTTGAGAGGGAGGTCTTATGTATCCACACCAGATATCATTTTGGAAGGCCACAAAAGTGCCACTTCTGTCTTTTGTCTGTATAAACAACATTTTCTGTTACTTTAAAAGGTCTCCACTGTGTAGCTAAGTTTTAGACACAAGTTAAATGCCTACATTTTGGAGACTAGCTCCCACAGTGCAAGACTCCTCGCGGGCACAAAAATATGCCTACAAACAGTCCTTTTTAACACTGGAGACTTAAAAGGACATGAAACATATATCATTAAAGAAGTAATGTTTTTGTTTTACAAAGCGGAAATGAGGATCCTGGAAAAAAACACGCATTTGAGTTACAGCAGCTTAGACAAGGCAAGTCAATTCTGATTTGTGAAAATGGAAACTGACAAACAGCTACTATTAACTATCTTTAACTGAAAGCAGAAGTAGGTCAAATCACCCTCAGGAGCTCTCTCTGTTTTGAAGAAAGTGTCCCAACAATATGCAGGAGTCTGAAGGATTTTGCATCCAGCTCTTCTGAGTCCTAGCGCTGCATTTTCAAGCAGGCCAGCTGTCCATTAGAAGGACATGGACAGCTTTTTTTGTGATGCTCTTGTGCCAGCACACAGCAGCACACACTTTCAGCTCTGCAGTCTGAACTCACACCTTCTTTTTGGTATAGGAAGTAAAAATATCTTCAAGTGATAAATGCAAATTGCAAAACCAAGCCCATCAATAAGCAGGCCATATCTTTCACAGAATCTAATCTGTAGAGGGTAATTGCAGGACACTAGACAGTACTATATTAAGAAGCAGATTTCTTCCATTTTTTTCTTTTTAAAACATCTGTTCTGTTTATAGAACTCTCCACTTTGGAGATTTTGAATTCCTTTCCAAGTATATGAAATAATTATATCTGTCAGTTTCTATTTAATTTACTCATTAAATTTTGGATACTTTTTTATCATCTCAAATCCCAAAACCTAGAGTAATGAGTCATTTGCAGGGCTGTGTAAGAAATAATTTTGTCATGTTGTTCCCCACTACTGTCATGATGAGGTGTCTCATCAGATTGAACACAGTGTATCATATTGAAAATCTTATGAAAACAAAAATGACAACTCCTGATTTCTTTGAAAACTGAGTCTGAAAAGACCCCAGAGAACAGGCCAGGTGAATCATGAGCAATCTCTTTGGAGACAAAGGAGTTATTGGAATTAATACCAGTGAAAACAAAATCTGGCTAGCAGTTCCAACGGCAAGAAAGAAAATCTACTGTGGTTCTGCAGTTATTCATTTATTCTCATTAGTTGTTATGTCTAGTAGCAAAACTATCTATGCTTTACCAGAAAGTTGTGCAAAGGCTCTATGACTGCATGCAAAGCTCTGGTCACCCATTTCAGTGAGATGCTACAATGATATAGGATACTGCCTGGAGTAGCTAGCAGGATAGGTACTTAAGATATAATAGGTACTTAAAGTATAATAGGTGCTTAAGGATAGATACTTAAGATATAAGCTCATACCTTCTAATGTAAAATACCTAACTGAGGAGACAAAATGCCAAAAAGACAAAAAGACTTGCTGCTGTTCATGATTAGTTGTAGGCACCTCTCAGAGTAATTCAGGTGTTAGGAGGTGATGAATCACTCTCAGAAGGTGCCTACAGAGGCAGCTGAGGAGAAATATGATTCTCTTGTGAATGCCTCAAGTAAGGAGATCCTAGAGTTTGGTGCAACTGACCTGAGTCTGCGCTGGTTTCCCTACATCCACTGTTTCAAATAAATAACTTGTAGTGCCATTGTTTTTCATTTGATTAAAAACATATGTACAATTAAGTTCCCAGTGAGACATTCCCTGCACGTAGTCCACATTAAGGACCTAGTCAGTGTCTTCAGAGTACAGCTATGAGGATCTTTGCATTAGAGGAAGCAAGGCTTTCTTCTTCTCATTTGCTGCTGTGGTATCTAATAACCTCCTAGTCAACACATTTTTGCAGGCCATAACAGACTCTGGTTCATTTCTCTCCTCCAACTGAGGGCAGCTGAACCCACTTCAAAGAAATGACTATATCTGGCAGATGCTGCTTGGCTCTCCTGTGTCTTGGTGTGCTCAGAAAGATTATCTCATCAAGGGGAGGAGGGGGAAAAAAAGCCCTCTTTAGCCTTATTTTTAGGTCTGTCACTTAAGAAAGGTCTGATTTGGGGTTTTCAGTTGGAAATTTCAATACATTAAATAATGATATTTGAAAACTCCCCCTTGTGCTTTGCAAAAAAGCTTAGCTTTGTGAGAGGACTTAACTGCTCACTTCAAGCTATGGATTCAGGGTGGCAGGTCCCAAATGGAGACAGACACCTCCTTCCAGGACAGACATTAGCACCTGCATTCCCGAGAGGCATTAGTGACATTCCTCCCTTTTCGCTTCTTGCCAGCTAAACTTTCTTCTCTGCATGGCTCCTGCACATTTTACAGGTGGCCGATGCCCCCAATTCAGGAGTGCGGATGCTACTAGACAGCCCAGTCCTTAAACAGTAGCTAAGGCAAATCTCAGAGTTACAGTGCCAAAAGTCTTTTATATCGATAGCTTTTACAAGTAACATACTTTTTACTTTCTTTTTAATTGGAAGGGACAGATTTAAAGTTACTTACCAGCTATCAGATAGTTGATAAGGGAAATAGCATAGACAAGGTACTATTGGTTTTGGAGACATCAGAGGAAGACCATGTATTAATATCAAGGATTTGTGTCTTTTTTTTTAACAGCACTTTTCTGAGCAGGAGAAACTTATTAAAATAAGGCAGATACCTTGCTCAACTCCAGGTAGGATTCATTGCATGCTTCACTAGAGATCTCAAGAAAACAGCCACATCATTTCACACTCTACCACAGCACTGCTTTTCATTATGAACCTGTACAGATGAATATGCATTCAATACTTAATTTTTATTGCCATCTTTTCTACTACGTGTCAACTGGAATACTCAAAATGTCAGTGTCATTACGGTTACTGTTGTTCAATTACATTGCACAATCTCCTTTGCCTGGGCAGGCAGGAGGAATAGGACCGTACAAAACCAGATGCACTGCGGAATCTCCCCAGTGTTGAATACTTCCTGTGAATTGCTGCACAGAGGAAGCCGAATGCAGAACAAGGCATTTTACTGATTCTACTAAAGCCAGAACTAGGCTGTGGATTCTTAAATGTTCTCTACCAACACAATGTCTTTTAAGTTATTACTTACCTTTGTATCAATGCCGAGTGCTCTAGTGACTGACAATTCTACAGGGTGCCAAAGAAGAACTTTCAGATATGAAAAACAGTCACTTTTACTATGTTTGTTCTGTTTTGTGGATTACTTTTAAGGTACTCAGTGATAACATGATTACATCCTGTCTAAAACACAGTCTAGTGTGATAGTATAAGCTGCCAACAGTGCTTTGTGTTATCACCAGACTTCTTTAAAACTTAAGGCAGTTGTGGTAGGTGTTGTTCTTGTCTGATTTCCCCTTCTTTAACTCAGTCTCAATTTGGAGGAATCAGTCTGGGGGGAGAGGGAGAGGGATCTTCTTCCCAGAAGCAGAAAACCAAGGACTCCATTTTGTTGCTTGCACCCAGAAAGGTCTGGACACCCACAGCATCTGGCAAACCTCTGCGACAGCCTTGGGTTGAAGCCAAAGAGCATGCTCAAGCCAAAGATCACTCTGTCAGCTTCCCAGTGAGGCAAGCCCCCTGACAAATCTTCATGTGTCTCAGATGTTCAGCCTTTTTGGTCACTTATTGACAGAGCCAATGTATAATTAGGTGCAGAAGGGTGCAGAAGAAATAGGTCAGATGACTTGCTCTCTGGAGGTGTCTATCTTTCCACTGAGTGTAAAGGGAACTGAGGGTGACTAGATCAGACTTAGATATTTATCTTTAAGACACTCAGGTTGGGCATATGTCTCCTGCTCAGCTTGTTCTCTGGAAAAAAAGCACTGCTAAACTTATTTTTAAAATGGAAAGAGAGTTAGACCAGGGACAGTAACTATTTTTCGGTCCCTGTCTGCCAATGAAAACCTTGAGGCTAGTCCCCTCAATCTCTATTAGCAGTGCCAGACTGTGCTGCTGGTAGTCTGGATTCCCAGATCCCAGGTGTCTGTGCAAATGCCTGTCATGTCCAAGCTGCACAGCAGAGTGAGACCTGGTGCAAACAGCCCTAGCCTTCCTATGCCCTGGTTTTCCTGGAAAGGTAGCTTGGGTGCACTTCCCAGGCAGGAGCTGCAGTGTGGTGCAACAGTCACTACTGATTCCATCTCTAGATGACTGGATGTCTCCCATGTCCACCATCTTTCTTCAGCATTCCCTGCTTAGCGCGCTGGCTTCTGGGAAACCCATTTCTAAAAACTTAATTTTCCTCATGCACTGGAAAGGAAACATCTACATGGAGCTCATGTCGGTGAAGGGTACTGCATGACCTGGGACTAGGGACACTCAAACATAAAGTCTAAGATGATCCAACATGATATCACCCTATGTCAGTGATGAGGACTAAATCAGGTCTAAATATAAGAAACATTTGCACCTTTACCAAAGAGGACAGATGATGGGTTCCAATACCTGTAATTTTCATCTAAATGTTAGGTGGCTATTGAAAGAGTCTTCCTAAAAAATGTGACTGTATTCTATATACAGGCAACTCAGAGAGGGAGGTGCCTTTGAGGACATAAAGAGGGAGATCCTGTCCCACTAAGATGAAGTTCCTAAACAGCGAAGGATTCCTTCAATAAGAATAAAATATAAGTTCTGTACTCAGCTAGGCAGACTTGATTATCTCCCAACACCTTGAAATCTTGTAGCCTCATAATTAGCACTGTGCCTGCACACCTTTCTTCACCTTTCTTTCCTTGAGAATATAACAAGCATGCTGTATATCTGATTATAATCATTTTTTTCTTTCTGAAAGCACCTAGTTGTTGATTGTCTTCAGTATTTTACATCCTATCACAACATGCTTTTCTCTGAGAGAATGATCTGAAAGGTTTTTTCAGGATGGATCCAAAACTGTTCCCAGATGAGATTCCCACTGTCCCTGTGGGGACATGGTATGGTTATGCAATTAATTCAATTTCTCTGCAAAAGCTTCATTGCTTTGGAAAACTGAAGTGTGTCTTAATCTAAATGTACACGTTCTGGCGTACTCAGAGATTGAGGCACACAGTCACGATTAGTTTTGTCATGGATCCTCAGTGCCTTCTGAAGGTGATGAATCAATTACCTCTTTTGTCCTTGCTTGCATGTAGACTTCTATTTTCTGATTTAAATTGGCCTACTGCTTTCAGTAAATATGTCGCTGAACATTGCTGTTTGTTTAACTCCAGGACAGTAAGAGAGACAGTAAGTGAGAAACAGTTAAAACTGGAGTTTTGGCCAATATTCTTCATACAACAAAATCATCCCAAGATCCAAACGGGATAGGAAAAACTATCAGACCACTGCTCCTAAACTTTAAAATACAGAGACAAACTAATCCCTAGCATGATTTCAATGGAATTCTTTAGGGATAGATTTGGACAGGTTTCTGGGGTTTTGGCCAAATACATTCCATTAGCTGCTGTCAGTCTCACAAATAAATAATTGTTATAGGCTTTATAAATGTACATGTTATGACTGCCATTTTCCTCTAAAGTTCCTACACAGGCAATATTTCATGATGCACATGGTAGAATGCCTAATGTAGAAAAAATTCAAAATACATTTTGTTCTCTTATGTTGTAGTACCATAGTCATGGACAAAATTCATTGAAGAATGAGCAAGGAGGTAGCTTAGAAATAATGGTTACATCAAGAGAATAGAACTTTGAGATATATACCACAGGGAAATGGCTAATACATGACAGAGTTTGTCATCATTTCGAATATAGCCTGATGCTTTAGAAATAAGTCAGCATAATTCCCCTCATTTGTCATCACTAGAACTGTGCTGATCTACAGCAGTCAAGAACTGGATCCACAACACAGGCATAATAACAGTAATTATTGCCATTTATGTGCCTAAATGATTGTGCATGCACAATTTGCCAACCCAACTGTAGTTTCGACTGAACACTGTGGAAACGTGTTAGTGTATATTTGGACACAACAGATCTATAAAGGCAGCTGACTCTGCAAGACACAGACTAAAATGCTCCCACATATCTGTGAATAGAATTTGCTGTCTCTAGGTTCTGCTGCTTTTTGCAAGCTTAGAGTTTGTCTAAGAGATGATTTAAACACGTATAAATATTGACGTATTGTTAGTGAAAAATCTACACTCAAAATTGATCAAATTCCTTACCTTAGTACAACCAGTAAAATCCTCTGTTAGACCCACTCACCTGCGGAGATCCTTGCCTCAACACAAGAGTCTTCCAATTTCAGATAATCTCAAGTTTGGAAGACAGTATCTAAAAATGATTATTTTTTATCATTAAAGCAATGGAACAGTACATAATCTTGGCCTCATACTTTTCTCATCTTAAAGCTTTGCCACCTTCTACATTCAGCCTTTGGGTTTTAAGTAGTATCCAACATGTGGTGAACTGGAATGTGAAAGCACAGACACAAAGATATTTGAGGAGCTGGTGAAGGCCTCTGCAAAGTGTCAGAAGGTGACTCAGAAACAGAGTACACTCCAGGAACAAGCAGAAGTGAAGGAGAGAAGAGAAGAAAAAGAGAGAGACAATAAGAAAGAGGATAAATAAGGGCCAAGATGAGGAGAGTTCATTATCACATGGGACCTGGAGAAAAAGATGGTTCACAATGACAAAACAGAGTTTACCAGTGAGTCTGTAGACAAAAATGCATCTAGAGACACTGCATCACGGGAGCTTATGGTGATAATGAACAGGTAATTACAGCTAGACAATACAGGCTGTCAAATACACAGAATCCTTAAAGCTTACCAGCCTGGACTGAGGAAAACTGATTACTTTGGAGTCATGTATTGGACAGCTGGAACCTGTTCAGCCCCAGACAGCTTTTTCTGGCCTGACAGAGAAATGAGCTCCATGTAGGAATCAAACCCTACAGCCCTTCGAACACTGAACTGCTGCTGCATCGTTTGGCACCAATAGCCAAATTCAGCTCTTGTGAGGCCACAAGTGAAATACTATGTCAAGTTCTGGCTTCCCCGGTACAAGAAAGACAGCTTCAAACTGGAGCAAGTACAGTGCAGAGCCACCAAGATGATTGAAAGGCTGGAGCACATGACATACAAGGAGAGGATGAGAGAACTGGGTTTGATCAGTCTTCAGAACAAAAGGCCAAGAGGAGCTCTTATTGCTGTCATCAACTACCCAATAGCAGGGTATAGAGAAGATGGATCCAGATTTCTTTTTGGAGGTGTGCAATGATAGGATGAGAAACAACAGACACAAACTGCAACAAAGGAAAATTTGGCGGGGGGGGAAAAAACTTGAGCATAGTCAAACACTGGAACAGGTTGCCCAAAGAGGTTGTGGAAGCTCCTTCTTTGGAGATACTCAAAACTTGACTCTACAAGGCCCTCCGCAGTCTGATCTAGAGGCCATGCTTTGAGCAAGGGGTTGGACCAGATGACCTCCAGAAGTCCCATCCAGTGTTAATTATTCTGTATGATGACCCCAGCACCCAAGGTTTCTATGTAAGCACCAGAAAGAGCGCTGTTCATTGAAACTATGAATTTTTTTGACTCCTCCTTCACTTGAACCCTTATAGTAACAATTTTCAGTGTTCACAGTGTCAGTACTGTTAGTACTCTAGGGGCAAGAAAGGCATCTCTTGTTAAATTATATTGACATTTAAGTCTTTTGTACATCACGGGTGACTGAAAGGATCCATAAAAATATTAACTCTTCTTTCTTCCCCCTTGCTTTGTACACAGGCTCACCACAACTGCCTAGGCAGTTTTCTCAAGACAGTTGTATTGGCTGTGTACTTAGAGTTAGAAAATACACATTGCTTGAAGTGCCTGAAAGACTTTGAAGCATTCACAACAAAGCTATCACATAGACAGAAAAGACTGCTGGGCCAAGAGGAACTGGTGTTCAAACTGACCATGCAATTCAAGCCAAAAAATACACCATGCTTAAAATGAATGAAAGAATGCTATAACTTCCAGCAAATCCCCACCCTAAGCTGCATTTGACATTCAAGACATTTCAAAATGCAAAGCACATTCAGGTGGAAAACCACATCACCATATCGAAATCAGTGTTCTTCCTCCAGTGGAGGGACAGAAGATTGCCCTGATAACGTGTTCCTGATGACTGTCTTGTAGGGTAGTGAAAATAGCCTAAAGTCTCTGAATCATGCTCTGAATCACCAGCCATAGACAGACTCCAAGATTTGCAGATGCTGTGTATACACCACACAATTATGATGTTGACAGGTATTGTTCAGACTGATGCCTTCCATTTAATATCAGCCATCAATCTTTCTATGCCTCAAAACCACAATCTACAGACATCTTGAGACCTCTTAGGAAACAATTAAATAGTAGAAGTGTAATCAAATATGCTAGAAGAAGGTAAGCAGTGTTGCATCCAAAAGCAGGAACACAGATCCCACTTGTGACAGATCACCCTCTTCTCTGGTGAAAATATGTACCATGGCACTCCTTTTCATATAAGCACATTCTGACAGATTTAAAGCAGTTTATCCAGGTGCTGTAACCTGGCTAGGCAGTCATTATCTCTTGTTATGAACTGCAAGATCAGGACCAAGAGCATATCAGGAAGTTCTGTTATGTGTGTGAGTGCTGTTGGGGAACTCCTGGCATACATAGTTATCATCAGTCTCCTAAGGATGATCAAGTTTGTAATACATATAGTGATGAAATCTTTGTATTCTGAGTATAGACCTCATTGATCAACACATCCATGGCAAACACTTGCTTGGTGGTGGCCATGTATTTCCAGAAGGCAATGGCCACTCAATTCTGAATGTAGAAGGGAGATGCACTGGAGATGTAGATGTCTCTGCTTTGGACAGTCAGGACAGTCAGGTCTGGAGAGTCAGGACAATGACTCTCATTCCTTCTGAAATCCTGTTACCTTTATCAATCATCCAACATTTTCAGCCTAGTCCTCCCCTGGTCATTGATGTGTTCTTGAGTTTAAAAAGCTACCATGAAACTTCTCCATGAATACTCCCCACTGAAACCATTCCTCTGTCTTATCATCCTCTCACTTCTCCTCAATCCTTTCTGCCTTCACAGCCCAGGACAAAGAGGGCAAGCTGAGCTGAATCTCATCCCAAAAATGAAGTTCAAATTACAGTGTGGCAGGTGGCTTGACAAGAGCATCTACATGAGTTGCTGTCCAACAAAGCAGGATGGCAACCTAGACAACTGATTTCTCCATAATGATCTCTAAGAGAGTTAAAAATAATGCTGACCACCCAGGTTAGTTCCAGAGCTAGCAGGAAGGGAATCATGATGGACTTCAAACATCAGTCTCCTGCATGTGAAATTCAGTTAGCCAGCAGCCAGCTCACTCTCACCATATCTTGCCTGCACCCCAGAGAAAATGAAAACCTGTAATGCACAGAAATGGGGAGTAGCACAAAGGACAGTGGGAAGCCTTGCCAGCAGGGCCAAGATTCATCCCAACTCATTTTAGACRTGCCATAGAATGGAAAGTCTAGTTGATCTAGCTTCCTCTTTAGTCAACAAGGAGATTTAAGGAAGGCTGAATTGCTTTCTGGACACACCTTTCTCCCTAGGGTGACTAGACAGGGAGTTTAGGAATACCAGATCTCAGCGTTATGATGACAGCCTCCAGGGATGAGAAGTGGGATGAAACCAACCCAGAGTGAGTTTCAGAGGAAAACTCCACCAAGCCTCATTTGTGTGGATTAGTACAAACCAGCCTCATGAAAGAGTCTCAATGAAGTGTTAACCTCCTTGTGTAAACACAGCTTTGCCTCATAGCTTTGATCTTCTGCTTTGCCACTGCCAGACATTTTATCTGTGGTGAAATCACCCATGAGGATATGTGTCACCAAAGATTTATCGCTGGAATGCACCATGCAACCCCTAACGCCTACACCATGAGGGGATTAGGACTGACAACCTACAGAAAATTTCCAGATACAGGTGTGTTCTTCCTTCTGAACCAGGACACCCAGTGGGGTGATAGGAACCCCACCAGATGAAGACCTCGGGTAATCCGGGGAGCCCTGGGAGCCCATGRTGCCAGCCAAACCAGGAGCTCAAGCAGGAGGTTGAAGAGCCTGCTCATAGGTGAACCGTCCTCTCTGGCTTCCTGGCAGCTAACACACACATCTGGCAAGGGGCAGGGAGGCATGGGGCAGGTAGGAGTCAGCCTGGAGGGCAGCCTGCCCACCCTCCCTGCTGCTCGTCAGGAATGCTAGCGTGTCCATATGGAACATTTTGGGTCTTTCAGGTCTGCATTTCCAGCAGAAAACTGTCCCACTGGGGAATTTTTTGCTGCTCTTCTCATGTCAAAGCAAAGTTCATTTCGACCCCATGAGATTTAGTGTGCCTGTGCTAGATAAGGAATTAAAAAAAGAGTCAGAAGGAGAAAGAAAAGATTAAGACATCAGAAACAGTGCTTATCTGTATGGCAGGAAAGAGACATCTTAATTAAAAGAGCTTGTAATTTAATAAAGGCAGTTTGTCCAATTAAAAAATGATATGAAATGTCAGCTCTGAACCAGGCTCCCTATTATACTTTTTGACTTCAGCAACACTTTTTAAGAAGAGCATAGCATTAAGACTAATGCTTCCCACTGCTCTATTTCCGAGAAGCAAGCTGAATACTAATGCTGTCTTCTCAGCATCCTTTCCATGTAAGCAAACAAGAAGGACTGATTGGGATGTAATCTTTCTGGAGACAGTTGTTGCTGAGTGCTACTTTTTCTGTGTACTCAGGCTGACTGACACTTTATGAAGCTTTTTGCCTCACTTTCTGCTGCCTATTTCATAGGGATCTGAGTGCTACTCCAAAAAAGATATATACAACATGCTTTGGAAGTAGCTAGGTGAGCATTTTCTTCTCCTATATTTTCAGTGCTCTGTATAATCACTGTTATTAACCCAATACTTTTATGTTGCCTGAGAACTATATTCACATCTGCTGAAGATAATACAGGGTAATGTAAAGAATAGCAGGTCATATAGAAGCTCCTCAAAAAAGCTTTGACCTGATCAAAACTCTTCTCTGAATCTTCTCCAAGTCTCCTCCATTTTAATTTTTGCATCAGGTTTACATGTACAACGTACTTTTGGGGGGGGGGGGGACATTATATACACTCAGGATCCATTTAGCGCTTTGGGGATATTGCTAATTTTGACCTTTTCTTCCTTTTTTTAAAGAAAGTTTTACATTCACTTTTGCAAATATGACACCTTAAGATGATGAAGATGAAGTCTGTATTAAAGTAAAATGGTTTTCAAAGCAAACACATCCCCAGTTTTGTTTCTCTGCTCCTTTTTAAAAAGGTAGGCTTGTATATCTTGGCTGTTATTGAAGCCTCTATATTCTAGAAAGGGTTCAAACACCTTCAGTATCGCTAGTTTTAAAGGGGTTTTTTTAGAATTTCAAGTTCTATCTTGAGTGACAAAAGTTGCTTTTCTGTCCTGTCTTTCCAATGAATTCCATAAGAAATGATCTTGGAAACTGCACCTCTGGAAGAAAGATCCAAATATTACATATTGCAGTTCTGGTAAATTTCCTCTTTGACATTTTGTCAAACAGTATTTGGCTTGGAATTTCATTTAGAAGAATTCAGTTAAACATTGCATGCAATATTTGCTCTGTTCATGGCAAAATCCATGCTCCACATCTACCCTCTTCCTGAAAAAGATGGCTTTCATAGTTCTCATACACACTGCTGCAGTGCTTCTGGTGTCTTTTATTGTGGGAACCAAACACTGAATTTTTGGCAGTGCATGCCATTTAGCATAGACTGATTAATTCTGAAAGCAAGCAAAAACTCAGAGTTGATGGTTTTTTTTTAAGGGGTAGGTCATTTCTGGCAAGTCAGAAAAAGTTGTTTTGGCAAGATGTTCTAGATTTGGAGCACTAGAGATTACACGGTRTCAGCTAACAAAATTAAATAGCTGTCACTATCCAAATTGGTCTACAAAAAAAAAAAGATCCCCCTCTAACAGAAATGTGTGCCCCTCTATTGTCTTCGGCGACCTCAAACTCATCTATGTTAGCTACAAATTTGGCTTTTGCTTCTTACAGTTCTCTGAACAGCCTTTTATTCCCAGCCATTTTTCTAAGGTTCTTTTTTGATGTTGCTGCCCAGGTGGAATTTCCACTCCCTTGTGCCACTGTTAATTTTGGAACATAAACCTCTTCACATAAAGCATTATGAAAGCAAAAAAAAACAAAGAAGACCCACACTTGCTGCAAATCAGTAATCACTTATTTTTTGCATAGCAGAGACAAGATTGAAATGGAAGGAGGCTTTCCCCATTTTAAAGATAGAATAGGAAGATAGTCTAAGAAGAAATAACTAAAGAAAGAAGATATCCTATGTGGCAATCGTAAGTTGGCCAGCTCCCAGGAGCCCTTCATGGCCTTATTCTTTCAGACTCTCTAACAGCTATTAGCTGATACTATTAGCTGTGGATATAAGGTAGGCCCTACAGTATATGTAATAGACTGTATTTGTCAAGATCAGGCTTGGTTTGGTACTCAGCACCAATGTAAACACCAATACTAAGTAAAGAAGGCACATTCTTCTGCATCACAGAGTGTATAACATGTATCTCTTACTGAGACCGGGAAAACACTGGGCAAAATTCTGCCTTCCTTATGCAGTCCAGGCACCAGGAGATACTGGTCCAAACAGCTTTAGAAAGTGAGCTGGTTCTCTGTAAGGAATTTCTTCTGGCTTTTCAATTTGAATTCAATAATTTAACTTAATAATCAGGTTGTCATTTTCTAACTGGCCTCTGAACTCTTCATCTCAGAAAGCACAGTGCTCTTAGAGCTCAACAAATCTTAAACCCTTGATTGACTGCAGTGAGACTATTGATCCAAAAAGAACAATGGTAGAGCTACAGTCTACTTTCTGATACTGGAGCTCCTTGCACTATAGATTTCATACTTCCACCACCAGAAAGTTAAGAGCAGGTAAATTCATTAAAACTTTAGCAATGCTTAAAGGACTCAGGAAACACACATGCAGTCTAGCACTGAAGTGTTTCATACGAAATATCCAGGGGTTGGACATCATGATTTACCTGTTTTCCAGTTCAGTTGGATGATGCTAATCTTCCAAAAGCAGAAAGCAGCCCCCTTCAGGCATTAGAGCTGTGAATGGAGGACGGCAGGCAATCAAGTTAAGCCTTTTTAAGAAGTTCCCACCAGACCCCTCCACAGACTGAGATGAGATTGCCGACTGTGCATGCTCCTAATCCATAGGACTTGTCAATTAAGAGACCTTAGTGTAACTCATCATTAAGGAAATTTTCAAAAAATTAATGCCCAAAGCCCCCACTCTTCCTACTTGCCTGGTAAATGGGGGATTCACAGGTAAGTATGAGATGAGAGCAGTGGGTGGAGTTAATTAGTGTCCGACTGAGGAACCTCTGGGATTCAAGAACCCAAACCAGCAGGCAGGATTTACAACAGAAGCCAAACCCTGCACAAGCTTTGCAATGAAGCCTGGGGGCTAGTACTAAACTCTCCCATACTTACCCTGCATGTGTGCATACCTCCCATGGATGGTTCATCCAGAACCATTAACATGTGCTCATTGTACTGGGAAATTGGGCTGTTCTCCTTGCCTTGATATTTCAGCCTGTACTTGATGCTAGCTAATTCTCTTCTCTTTTTAATTTGGTAGTTCTTTCGGTACCATATCATGTCAAAAGTTAAAACTCTCTTTAAATGGCTTGTGGTTGAATGAACAACATGAATATTGCAAAATAAGTCATTTAGGATAGTTAAAGGTCTGCAGCAATCTCCAGACTGAGATTGTTATTGCAGCTTTAGCAATGCATAAAGATATGAGATTAGGAGCGAAATGCAGACATAGCGAGAGTTTTCATCACTTTTTAAGTCACTATCACATGGGTCTGTCATGTGGTGCTCTAGAAGCTGAAAAAGAGCAGAGAACAAAACTTTCTCTTCATTATCGCTAGGCTGTGAAGAGGAATAGGAGGTATTAGGAAACACAAGCTTTAATGTTATTTCAGATATGGTTTTCATAACAAGGGTTGAGTAGGAGGAATAGAAAGTTCCTATAGAGAACACAAGATGTATATTTGTAAAAGGAGAAATGAAAACTACAATTTCGGTAGTTATGTCTAAACTAGTGTTTATAGGTGCTGTCCTCAGGAATCCCCATCCTTCAGGAGATAAAATGATGCTATTTTGCTCTCAGTGAAGCCTCAGATTATTTCTCCTTCAAGTCTTTCACAAGAACACGCATAGTAATGCATGAAAACATCAATTATCTTTTCATTTAGGACAWAGCTTCTCAACAATAGGAGAAAACGTGTGCTTTGGCTAAAATAATATACTGTTCACCTGAAGCCTTCTGGCGCCAAGGCAGCAGGGAATAGTTACCACCAGCCAAATCTTAACTGTGTCCCCTACTTGAGCCAAAGCCAAACCCTCTCCTGCAAATGTAACAATTACCATATAAAATAATCCATGATGCCCAACTCTACATTTGTTCATTGCAGCAAGCAAAATGTAAAGAAATGTTTTCTTCTTTGAAGCTTTTGTATGAAAAATACCACCACAGATGGGAGCCCTGAAATCCATTAACAACTCTCAGAAAGAATTCACTCAGAAAGAGTTTGAACTCTAGAATGGCATGACAAGAAAAAATGTGGTTTCTTCAGTCTTCTCCAGAGTCCACTCTGGACATGCTCATTACCATAAACTTTTTTGTAAGAAGGGGTGATATGAGCTTGAATGAGAAAATGACAGTTTGCTTCCAGTCCCACAAAGTGCTTAGTTATATCCATAACTGTGTGTACATGTGTCCCATGTATCCAAAGACCTAAGATTTAAACACATGGCTTTACAAAATGTCTGGATCATAATCGTCCAAGGTGAGTGTTAAGTAGAATTAGCTGGCAATACACCAAATTAATGTACAAGACAGCCATGGCTTAGATATCAGCTATAGGCCATTGAAAGCAAAATAGTTGGTCCTGTTTGATGTTCTAGTGGCTTTTAACCTATGCAGAGCTCAGTGGATTAGTACATGGGATGTTTTCATGGTATTTACACACACACCAGGGAAGCCCTGAACACTGGGAACCTGGAGAATTTCCGGTGTGCAAATATTTACACTTCTGGCAAGGGATCCCTTGAAAAGGTCTGTTTTATGACCTGACAGCCTGAAAATCCCACTTCTAAGCCTGGCAATCAAATTAACTTTCGCCAGTTAAGATAATTTTTATACTTCTGTGCTCTGACTCTTGTCTCACTCCCAGCTGAAAATCACTGCCTGCCCCACAGCACACGCCAACATGACTATTATCGGCAGTAACGTTTTAGCCATCGTGGAAATGCATTCATACTGCATAGCCCTGACATCCTGGGAAGCTGGGACAGGATTGCTCATTCATCCCCAGCATAACTGGGTACTTCAGTTCAAAAGGCTATGGTTTAGTATCTTATAAAAGACAAGAAAAGTAAAACCCATTCTAGAGCCTTTGGTGCTCCCTTGTAGCACTGAACCCGACAGAGGATGACAACTGAGGCTGAACACAGCCAGCTGGGAAAGGTGCCTGGGTGTGACTGTTCATGTCATTGAAAGGATACATAACTATAATTTTGGATCATTGTCTAAATGTGAATATACTCTAGTCCGGTGTCAGTTCTTTCCAAGTGGACATCCATGGGCAGCTCATGGTAGTGCAATGATGCAGCAGAGAAGCAAACAAGCCCTGGAGGTGGTAGCTCTTCTCAGCCAATAAATGAAGTTAATTGGCATAGACAGAAAGCAAAGGGACCTTCCCAGGTTGGCCTTCAGCCCAGGTAATTAAGAGAAAAATTAATTCACTGCCTCCTTGGGCCCCTGTTCCAGTGCTTTACCATTCTCACTGTGAGGAATTTTGTCCCAGTGTCCAGCTGACATACACATTTCACAGTAAGGAAAACACAGAATAGGCATACATGTAGGCTTTCTCAGAGAACTATTTAGTCACCTGCAGATTAATTCAACCTCTGCATCCAAGTAAGACAATGCTGTTGATTAAAAGTGCATGGTACACAGCATCAAGGCATTGTTTCAAGGCATGTCCTAAGGAAAACTAAAATTAGATAAAAGTGTCTAAGATAAGAAAGATGTCCTGGGCCATGTTAACAATCGTTATGTATATCTGAATAAAAAATGTCTTGCTTTGGAAACAATATCCAGGTGATAGAAAAGATGTGGATAAAGATTTTAATGTATCCCTCGTCAAATAGTTTTCAGATAACTTTTCTCAAAAGGTATTTTGTTCTGTAAGATCACATAATTGAAATAGGCCAAATGCAAGAACTGAGATTTTAAGCAAGAGTAAAGAGAATTTGTTTAGTCTTAGCTTCCAGCTCCTGACTCCTGGGTAGTTCTCAGGATGGAGGCATTTATACGGAATTATTAGTACAATATTTGAATGAACTATGTATGTGAGAGTCTTTAGGAAGCAGTTCTGCAACAAATCCATACTCCCTTTGTTGCTCTGCTATGATGGTGCATTATAGAGATACACAGAGAAAATCTTTGTGGTGGAAGCTAATGCTTCTCCCATCATTATGATGCCAAAGTTTGACTTTGCAGGCATAGAGAAACCATCATGGTTTATATTAGTTTTGTAACAGTCCTTATATCTCAGAAAGTCAAACAATGCAGTTTAGTCTATTTGGCTTATCCCATTGCTTTCAGTAGTAAAACTGTCCTGAGGAAGAGAGTAGAAATCACACAGGACCTAACAACAGAGGGATGACATGAATTTCTATCATCTCAGTAGTTTACAACTCTCCAATTTGTGTTTTCTCTGGGAGATGAAGACAAGCTGTCCCAAAATGACCAGTGTTTTTCAGTGTCTGCCTTTTGTGGTGACCATTCAGGAGTGCTGGCAGGAGAGCATCCACTGCAAGAGGCAGCACAGATGAAGGCGTGTTTTTAACCTCAGCAATCCCTCTTACCCATTCCCTCCTTGTAATGAAGCCCCAGAAAATTACCTGGAGCTTTGGAAAGCCCACCTCCACATGTCTGTGGGTGACCTGGGCTCTGGCTCTGCACAAGCCACCTTGGCAGCATGGATGAGGTCTGGGGCTCTTCTGTGCTGGAGCTCAGGCTTAGGCGACTTCTAGGTATGATCCTGAGAGTTTGCAGTTATGCTTCATTCAACCTGTGCTTAACTGGCAATGCAAATACACCTCTAATGGCCTGAATTTCAAAGGTTGTGCATTCCGACCCTTTTGTAAACAAGCATCCCTTAAGGAGCCTGAAGTTAGTCACCCCATGGCATTAGTCATGCTAATGACTGGAGCAGACCAAGAACAACTTGTTTTCCAGCTGTTCTCATATTCCCTCCTTCTTCCCCCCACCGCTCTGCATGGCAGATCCCTGCATTGCAGTGGCCTCCATGCAGCTCACTGAAACATATTAAATCTCTTGCTGAGTTAAATGGCCAACATAATGTTGAGTCAGAAATTCCTCAGTTTTGCAATTTGTATTTTAACCAGCAGTACACCTACAATCTTGAAATTTGGCTCAGAACCTATGGATTTTTCAAGACCCTGAACTCTTGAATTGAAAATCTTGATCCAAGTAAGTGTCAGCTCCCTACTTGTCTTATTTTTATTGCTTGTGGTCACTTTGATTATTGACAGTCGGATTGCATTGGCATGGTGCTTACATTCAGGTCATCTCTTAGAATGAAATAAAAAACATCCAGACAACAACAGCAACAAAATTCATTAACTTACTGAACCTCAGGGCAAATTGGTTAAAAATATTCTTTTTTATTGCCATCCTAATTCCAAATTGTCATATGTGCTATGACACTAGCATTCCCAGGTGACAGGTGATGGCCTATAGTATTGATTGGAAGGCAGCATTGTGCTGTCTTATACAAAAAAAAACAGTTGGATTTTTTTTTTCTCCTATCTGGACGGATCTTCAACTAATGTAGGTTTATACTCACATTAGATTGAGTATATTGAGTAAATATTCCTTCTGCTGGGCTACCATATTAGAGACAATAATAGGTAGAGGCATCCCAGATAGCTCATGGCTTGTTTGCCCATGCTCAGAGGCAGCTGTCAGGGCTGGTCCAGCTCTGCTGCTGCACCGTGGGATGCCATGTGGGCCATGCCCAGAGCACTCCAGGGCAGTGGCTGAAGCAGTGCAAAGCCTTCTTCTGGATTTTTTACTTCACAAAGTCCCACCTTTTCATGAACGATGAATATCTCCATTCTGAGGGCAGGCAACCCTTGAAAGCGTTGGGGAAAGGGCATTGTCTTTTTATTCTTAACGTCCTCACTGTCTCAATCAGAAGTAATATGCTGGTAGACCTGATAATACCAACTAAATCACCCTAATATCCTGAAATATCTAATAAATAGCACAGAATGTCTGATAAATGGACAGAATTTCAAATCAAAACACTTAAGAAATGTCAGGGACGATTTCTCACCCTGGGATCCTCTTTCTCTGGAATCATTTAACCATCTGATTTCTTTTAACTTCCCTGATATTTGAATTTCATGAGGAGAAAGCCCCAGGGCTTGACGACCACGGCTAACTTGTCGGTCTGCAGTACTGGGATTTGCCTGTTGCCTGCCGGTCAAAGCTGTACAGGTCGTCCTTCATTAGCTCGTCTTGTACCATCAGCAGAGTGTGATCAGCAGAGCATAAGACTGCACTTGGTGCATGTCAGCTCTTTGAACCCTGTGGTTCTTCAAAACCTCTGCTCAGTGGCTGCCTGCATTGAGATAATTTAAATTCTGGTTGGTGGGCATATACAAATCCACCAAAGTCTTCACACCAACTCTCCAACTCACATGAAAATAAGCTTCATGTCCTTTATTCAGTTAATATTTAATGATTAGACAAAAGATGGTGGAGCTTCAGCAGAAGAGCTTGAGAGGCTTAGCCCAGAAGACCCTAGACCTTGGTGATTACAGCCCTCTGATGGGATGTCAGCTAGATTCAAGACTTTCATTTAAACTACCATCCAGAACAGGATTTCTAAACGTGTCATGTGAGGGCCTTTGCCACAAAGCTGCCAGCTGAAATGGATGTGCCCCTGGTTTCCATGTAAGAGCACTGACTGGATTTAGCTGCAGACTCCAAGAGATAGTTCATGGTTGAGAAGCRCTAAATGAGACAAGCTCCTGTTTCTAGAGCACATATAAGTGACCAGCTTATTGTGAGGGCTGGGCATGAGACACGGTCCTTGTAGTTGGCATGTTTCCCAGGCTATCTCGAAGGCTTCTTACTCATCTATGCTGGTTTGGGAGATTGTGGGCAGTGGTGTCCAGCTCTTTGCATAGACACTTTAACCTCTGGTGAATCACAAGCAGCAGGGCACCTGTTGTTGGGTAGGAAATGCTCAGTGTGACACCCAGGTTCCATCCCAAAGGACCTGGTTCCGAGACACACTTTGTCTTTGTGAAAACGGCCTCGTTTTCTCCATGTCAAATGACAGCTGAATATCCAGGCAATATTTCTATCTCTCAGGAAAGCCTGTGCCATGTTCAGTTCAGCACTGCTGAGACCTCTCATTAGTGTTGGCTTGGGCATTTGCAGCCCTGACCTCTTGAAACCAGCCAGCAGAATTTATATTTGTATTGAATTTGCTTGTATTTGAAGAGGGAGCAAGGGAGGACACTGCATGCTGCAGACAAGGCACCAAAGGACTTATGGAGGGAGCTGGAGTGCTGCATTCACACCTTCATCATGTCTCGTGTAGGTGCCTGCCTCCAGTGGTGGGGTTCACAGCCTAAATTACCTATTGCAAGATATGAAGAGAGGGAGGGTCTTTAGACAGGGCTTCAAAACACCCAGCCCACGGTGTTCTGGGGTTGTCGAGGGAGACAATCAAGCACAGCACTACCTAAAGAAAAGGATGAAAAAAAGCTAAGGACAGAGACAATGCTTAAAATATACCTTTCAAGGCTTTGGAGAGAACCCTTTAYCCATTTGGGCCTCAGTCCCAGAAACAGGTGACTATGATCTTCTAATGACTTGGTCAGGACTCACTGTTTTCCTTTAAGGCATATTTGAAAGATGAGCTGCTCCCCTTCAATCTGATGTGCCAGGCACCCATCAAGTAGACAGGAAAAAATGATATAACATCCTCTTCTGCTGTAAAAGAACTCCAATACACATCTCTCACTTGTGCTGTTATCACTAAACTGCAAAGATATTCTTCCATCCATGGGCTTTAACAGCCCAATGACTCTCCATTTGTTTTCCACCCAAGGGCACAGTTTCAATAATTAAGCCTAGAGGCTGCCTGCAAGACTCTGCACCAAAATGGCTGCTAGACTAGTTAAGTATGGCACTGTGTCTAGGGGGTTGGAGATAGTGGTTTGTTGGAGATACTGGTTTGAATGGGAGGACTGAGCCCAAGTGTTCCATTTATTTTGTGAGTATTTAACACCTGAGGTGTTGCAAAGGTGTGATCCAGACCAACACTGCTCCTTCCTACTATGTCTTGAGCAATCTTAGCAGTCCAAAACTAACCTTATGAGTCAAACACGCTTGGAGGAAACGTGCTAGATTTATTTGAGTGCCTCGAACTGGTGGGGAGGCTTACTTAAATAATCATAATGTCATTAATGGCATCCTCTAATGTCATTATTTCAGGCAGCAGAATAGACATAAAGAGTCAAGTAATACAGGAAACATCTGCATCCATTTTCTCACTGATTTTGAACAAACTGTACCATTTGAAGAGGTTGTTTAAGAGACTTGTGCTAAAATGCAGCATTCCCCCTAGAATAATCTTGCCCAGACTGACCTGGATTCATCACACTTGCTTTATAGCTGGTGTCTAAAAGGCGGGTTTCCTCCATTGCCCATGGGACAGAGGGCTGTCTCAAGAGGGCAGTTTATTCCCTTTTCCTTAGACACATGTTTTAGGATGAAATACATTACACATGGTAGGCTCCTTTCTCTTTACTGTCTGAAGAGAATATGGTTGCCTTAGACTAGATGAGCAATTTTTAGAAGCTTGAAGTAAAGAGAATCCCAGCCTTAGTGTTAGTGGTGAGACAGATTCTTCCTCCCCTAAGCAAGAGCTCCTTTAGTCTTTCAGTATTTGTAAGCTGCTCAGAGACTCCGCTTCCCCCAAAGCCTGCCTCCGCCCTCCCTCCCTTCCAGTCCTCCCAGTCCACAGGATGGTGCAGATGGGGTTAGTTTGTGGTAGTTTGGCTAGCTGTTCCTTTAGTAGTAAGATGAAGTTGTGTGCTCCTTTGGTTTGCTGTTGCAGGATCCACTCAGGTCTTCACAGCATTTAACAAATGTCTTCTCATTAAACAGGTGCCCAAGTGAAAGAGGGAGGTAAGAATATAGTAAAAGACAAACTATGAGACTTAGGGTACATCTACTCTACACAGTTCGACAGAGATATTTGAACTTGCTCCAGACCTAGCAACACTTTCGTCCTGGTGCAACACTGTAGCTATTTATTCCAGTTATTTCAGCTTTGCTATTTCCAAAACCCAAGCACCATGTTCCACTGCATTGTGCAAAGCTGCTATATTAGCAGCACAAGGAACTACATGGTGAAGTCAGACCCAAAGATTCAGACAACGCATGACAGTTAACTGAAATACAGAAATTATACACAGATGACTCTCTGAATGGTCCCCTTCCTCCAGAGCCCACGTCCAAATCATCTGTGATGTAATTCTGCTTAAGTCAATAGAGACCCTGTTGAAGTCAATGGAGTTACAACAGAGATTAATTTGTCCCTTAAAGCTTTAATAACAGGAAATAACCATCTGGCTCTACACGCCTGCTTTATTTAATTTTTATAAGCCACAAAGTGACAGTCTTTATAGAAAGATGGATGATTATTGCCCACTATCCAAGCATCCTTTCTCAAAACCAGGTTTTATGCAGCAGGAAGAATGCGTGCACACTTGCTTCAGTTACTGATGTCTTTCTGTTGTTATAACTGTGGATAGTTTATATTATTGCGATTGATGCCAGTAAAATCTCAGTTCCCATAATCGCTGTTCTAAGCAAGTGATGCAATGTTTGAAGCCCGCAACTCTATTAAAAATAAACAAAATAAGTATTCCTTCAAGGATCCCATGGACAGAACAGTGGCCTTGGCTTATTGCCTTTCTTCATCACTTGCTTCTCCATTTTGTGGAAATGAAATTGATTTGTCCAGTCTTGGAATATGAAAGAGGCATATTTGCAGCACACAGGGATTTTGCTACATGAGTTCATCACAACATTAATAGGAGTTGTGTAGTCTGATCCCCACAGAAAACACTGGAAATTTACCCTTTTCCAGCAAATGTGAACTTGTACTAACAACCTAAGACATGAAAGGCAATAGTTTTACGTCAATAAAAGTGGCTGTATCAAATAACTTTGTAGTAGTGGCATTCCATCCCACCCCAATGGTACACGAGATGTATTCAAAGAGCTTAAAATGCGCACTGTTGTATGTTGCCATATACACAAATAGAGTTTCAAAGGAACCCCTTTTAGCTGATTCCCATCAATGGATACAAAAATGCAGCAGGCCTTATTGCCTCTAAAGAGAAGACTATAGGTTGCCAATTTCTGGACCTCATCTTCCTCCTTGTCCTCTTTAAAACTGAATAAAAGTTGCAATTTTCCCATTCATTGTGAAGGTCTTTCAGGTCTCTGTCAGGACGCATGCAAGGCCAAAAGCAGAAGCTGAAGACTTCTGTAGTAGAAGCTAAAGACTGTTTCTGACAGTTTCTTTAGATAATATGAATGTTTTCTATGGGAAAACTAATGGCAGAACTAGTTTTCTCTGTGTCTTTGTACGTAAACCCCATTTGATAGCCATTATTCYATAGGCAGGAAACTGAGCCAGTAAAATAAAACCCCTGGAAAATACAGACTATATTAGAAAGGCTAACAATTGCTATTTTCCTTTTAACAGTCTAACTTTGTAACATGTTTATGATGGGATTTACCAAATGTAATTCCAAGCATACGGGAAGCAGCCCATTCTCCATTTCACCATCTGTGGTGTCATGCTGGGTTTTTAATAGAATTCTGTGGGCAAGATATAATTACAAATCTAGTAAGAAGTTTATGCCTGCAATATTGTTCATAATACAATGTGTAAAGTTTTACTAGTGTCTCTTAGAAAGCTCTAAGAGATACAAGTAGCCAGAAGCCAGAAATGTGCTAATTAAGGTATACAACAAAAGTATTAATCAAGAGATCTTGAGGGGGAGGAGGCGGGAAAGAAACAACTTCAATTAGTCACACCATTATGGAACTGTATCCAGCATAGCCTGAAAGAAAAAGCTAGCTAAATTGCTGAAACAGTCGAGGAAAATATCCAGGAGATCTGTCTAGCATGCAACACGAAGGTGGGGACCACGCATGGATTCTGTAGGTCCACATGAGCTCCTGGCAATGAGCGTTTTCAGAACAAAACAGCCAAAGCCAGGGGCAACGTGCATGAGCTTTTCCAAGAGCACTTCCCCACATCTGCCTTCCTAAGCACCATGTTTGAGTAATAATCATAATACAGAAGTTAAACACTCCATAGTAAAGAAAGCAATGATTAATTCATTTATGAGTGACCCTTTACCATTGGGCAGACCAGCATGCTTCCCCTGAGATACCGTTACCACTGTTGAAAGGCAGTGCTGGAAACGCTGTTGTTTCTGGCTGTGCCATGTACAAGAGCTCGGTTGTCTCAGCCCATTTGTGCGTATTGCTTGTCTGACACTCTCATACAAACCAATAAATTGTTAACTCTTATCTCCACCCCCTTATGAAGTTTGACAATTGAAGCCACCTGTTTGTAATGTGTGTCCCTCTTGTTTGTCTTACGACCTCAGGCAGACCTCCTGTGGCATGCTGTTTGCAACCCTCATTTGTCATCAGACATATGTACAGCATCATTTTTAAAAGCTCAGATCATGCAGAGTATTTTGCATTTGCCTTCTCTGATGCTAGCTTTAAAGACACCGTGATTCTGTCCCTGCATGTTACCAGGCCAGTCATACTTTGGTTTAGTTTTCTACTGAACATGTCACAAGCTGATAGACTATGTTGTCCTTAATATTGCTGTGGATCAGACACTTCCTCCTCAGTCTTAGGCTTTGGCTTTATATTGTTTTAACATTATTTTCTACAGTTTCCTCCCAAACCAGGAATGATTTTGTATTTTGTTTTCGTATCCAAACCCACCATAACCCTCAAAGTGCAATGAGTTATATCAAAGAGAATCTATAGAGCAGAACTTAAAAATACAATAGGCAGGATTATAGTTATGAAACCCTTGAAAAGAGACTTCAGGGATCAAAAGAAATTGTGAGGCTAAAAGTACTCCTTGTGCAACAGGACCTGGAAGCTGACAGCTGCTCAAGGCTGACAGCACCAGATTTTGTAGGTAGAGAGGGTGCAAATAGACCCCTCAGAGGGTGAGAGAACACCCAAGCTCAGCAGACGTTCATCAAGAAGCTCGAGGGAAGGCAAAATGTGTCATTAGACAAAACTTACATTGATTTCTCATTACAGATTCATCTCTCCATGTTCTTCTTGGCAAATAAACCGCTTTATTTTGAGTAAACCTCATGTCATTTCTGTTGACAGATTCCTGGAGGGAAACTCATGCAGGCAGGCAGCAAAGCCTCTTTAGCCTGGTATGTAACATGGTTGCAACCTGAGGTATTGTCAAAAAGAGAGGATTGCGAAGCCCAGCCCCAGAGACCACAGACAGTAGGGGTCAGGTGTTTGAAAGCATTCTCCTTCAGAGGCTGGAAAAGGATCTGGAAGAGACTGCCCAGCCTGGTCCTGTGACAGCATCACTGGGAAAGTCTGCTCCTTCTGCTACCGAAGGTGCATCTTGGCAGCATCCAGAATGACCTTTGTTGTACTTTGAGGACCTGGTAGGAAAGGGCCCCATCAACTGGATCTGAGAGAGTTTTCAGCAATGCCTGCTCAAGTGCAGGGATCATTCTTGCCTTTGGACATTCAGAAATCTACTATGTTGCTTCAGTGGGTATCCTTCTAATTCCAGGGTTTGATCTGTTGGTGCTCTTTTTTACAAGTGAAAACTTGTCAACTGGTCTTCTGTGTTTCTTCATAGCTGGAAATGCTCACCCTATTTATCTTTGCTGCTTCAGCTCAGATGAGTGGAGGATGGCCAGCTCTGAGGAACTCATACTCCAGTTTCTGATACACACATGGGGAGGAGGATTAAACAGCAGCAGAGCAGAAGGGCGGGTCTGGCTTCTAAAATCTCAGAAAGTGTGAGAATACACCRGGAATCCTGGCCCAGATTTCAGGATATCTGTGTGGCAGGTCCAGACCTTGGCAGCTTCTTTTCCCTCAACAGTGAAGTAGGCTGAAGGCATATGCTTTGACTGGCAACTGTCTCATGGTTGAATATTTGCTACATCACCAAAGGAAAGAGAAACCCAAGTGAGGCTTAATGTTGCGAAGGACAGCATGAAAATAACATGTGAAGTTGCCAGGTAATTTGTGAGTGGTTGTTACAGATATGATACTGCAGAAAATGGGTGCTCTTAACCCCTTTCCTCTCTAACCACCCTTTCACAACTGTACTGATTTCCCTGTGCTGGGTGTAGATACAGTGAGATGTGTGAGAACAGGTGGAAAACAATGTCCTGTAGCCTTCACCCACCTATTCTTCTCTCTACATATATTCACCTTTCCCCTTGCCACAGAAATGTGATCATCAGGACTTCTGGGTTCCAAAGATCTTTTGCTGACATGTGTTCTGTCATTGCAAGCATTTTGCATTTTTGTTGTTGCCCTGGAGGTTCTGCACTGTGTATTAGAATACATATTTATTTTATAAAAAACACTTCTGTTTTGCTGATGAGCAAAATTCCTCCATTCCTTCCCTGCAAATTCTGGAAAGTGACTCCTCTGTGTTTTGCTATTTGAGAATGGGAGTCGATAGGCCGCACAAGAATGTCCATATTTGCTCACAGCATTGTTGTTATACTACCAATTCTGTGGACTAGTGAAGAGCTAACTAATACATTTTATTGGCAGCCACTGCAATTTTTATCCAGCAGAATTCTGTAAATGGCTACTCAGCAAAACTGGCCTACAAGGTCAAGATAGGGTCTTGCAAAATTCTAGCCCAAAAATCAAGGTTAGCAGGACTTTTTATCCAAACAAGCTAGGGAGCAGGATGCAAAACTAAAAAGCTAGTTTGGATTTACCTGAAGTTTCTTTTCTGGGCTTGTAATGTATTATTAATTTAATAGAAAATCAGGGCCTTCTTCAATTCAGTATTTCAGGGCCTCTTTTCATCAGGCAGCTTCTTCACTCTCCTTTCCTAGAATACTTTCAGATGGTTTACTGAAGGATAAAAATCTGTACAGAAGACTTTCCTCTTCTTTTAGTGCTAGACATTCATTACAGAAAATATTAAGATTATGGCATCTGAGAACACCCTCCCCTGTCATATGGAAAGATCATGCTTGAAGAAGTGAGCCTGCTTGCTCATATGCAGCAGCTAAACTGAATGGTTTTGTAATGATTTGACATATGCTGTGCCCACAGTTCAAGCTAGATACCATGGCATTTATCTTGAGGTTTTAGAGGAGTATGCAGATTGACAGGACGTTAACTACCTCATGAGGACTAAAGCAGTCTCTGCATCATCATCAAGATCCCATTTTGCTTTTAATTTATGCATTCTGGAAGGTTTCATCAATATGGTTATCACAGTACTGATTATTTGAAAAGCATAAATTGCGCCCCAAAATTGCAGAATTTGTTAAAAAAACCTCTCTAAAATAATTTGGATTCTTTTTCATATTTTTAGAAGCCATATTTTCAAGCCTCTGTCCTCAACTGTAAAGCCTAGAAATTTTTTTCCTTTTGAGAAAAGAAGGCCAGAACAACTCAAGATCCTTATATAATCAGTTTATTCCAGGAACTGAGTCCTAATAAAAACATCAAATATCATGGGGTTCAAAATTACACAAGTCAGCAGGACTGTGATCACATCACTCTATGTCTAGTTAAATTTCAGATATAAGGTTTGACAGCAGCAGAAGGACATGTCTGCGTAGCTGGAAGAGCTGTTTCATACTAGCATTGCTACAAGAACAGGATGGAAGTTCTTGACTCTTCAGAAAAGGAAGAGAGGACTATTTCCCTGATGCCCTAAACAAAAAGAGGTCCTTAGACATGAGAGACTAATCCTACAAAGCAAACCCCGTTCAGCAATGGGTTAGCTCTGAGGCCTTAAAGACTATGGGCATGAGCAAATAAATGCTAGTCAGAGTGAGTTAGTCTTACCAAGGCAGATAACCAGTGTATTAACAGACACTGGCCTTGTCCTTTACCTTTAGGGGTGCATGAAAGAGGCTCCAAGCTAAAGCTTCATAGTAATGAAGTTCCTCAGTAATGGCTCTTTGACATGGCTTGGCACATGCCTCTGGAGCCTGTGGTACTGTAGAGGGTACAATTGGGGCTGAGTTACAGCAGGGACATATCTCTTCATACACTTCAGACTGGATAAAAAAAGTAAGTTTGTGTTCAGTGACCTAGCTTTTGTCCAATACGTTTAAAAGTTCATGGAGTGTGAGGCTCTACACCAAGTGATTTGGTTAATCCAAGACAGTTGGAATACTAGTACTACCTGGGATTATTAATAATCATTGATAAATAACTGGGTCATCAGATCAAATCCTGCCAGTACACTAAACATGGGAAATTATTAGTAAAGTTTATTAATGATTTCCTACAACAAATGCGGGCGAAAGAGTATGGGGAGGAAAGAGGCTGGATTATGCCAACATGAAGGGCTCATAATGCAATGCCAGAACAGTGTGACAGCGCTGGAACATAGAATCACAGAATCACAGAATTGCTGAGGTTGGAAGGGACCTCTGGAGATCATCTAGTCCAACCCCCCTGCTCAAGCAGGGTCACCTAGAGCACATTGCACAGGACTGCATCCAGGCGTGTTTTGAATATCTCCAGAGAAGCAATTTCTGGTCAGACACTAAAACTATTATTATCAATGATGGTCAGGGATAACCTTCACTAATTAGCGCCCAGATGTTATGCTAGTGTCCAGAACTACTGCTGAGAATCAATATCTCATTGTATTATGTGCTACTGCACATAATACACATCAGAACACATCAGAAGACATTGTTCTGCTTTTCAAGATTTTATAGTAGAAAAAGCACACAGGGAAAAGGCAAAAACTAGCAGAAAATATGGAAGATCAGCATTTAGCCTTGTTTTATTTCTGTTACAGAATTAATTGTGATTTGGTTTTTGGCTTTTTTTACCAAAGGTTTTTCCTAATCAATGAAGGAATGGCAGAGGATGGTGCAGGAGTGTTGCTTTCTTTTATTCAGGTAACAGAATAAATTAAAGGGCAACGAAAGAAGAGACAGAAACTGAGAATAGGTCTCTTGAAATATAGGGTAAAGCATGGAGTGTGTTTATTTTGACAGACTCAAAGGACTCACACAATTATTCATGCTAAATAAAATCTAAGAATGGTAACTCTGCTTGCATTTCTGTGGACCAGGGTTGACAAATACTGTGCAGTTGTACTCTAGTTTCCTAAAAGGCTATCAGTGGTACAAAAACAAATAACAGTTTAAGCCTCATAACATTTTTCAGTGATCCAGACACAAAAATTTTGGATTAAGGGCATATCAGCAGATAAGTAGAGTTTGAAAGAAAAGCAAAAAAGACTGTTTCAGAACAGGTGACAGCCTCACAATATAGTTTTTCTTCCTGGGACTAAATACCAGTAAGGCAACTTTTAAACCTTTTAAAATCATCCTTTAAAGGACAGTAAAAACCAGTAGGATAATACAGATGTAGCTGAAATTGAATTGCGGGTTTTCTGGGGACTTTTTCAGTCCTGATAAGGTTTAGCAGTCAATAGAGGTAAGAGTTTCTGGCAGGGATATCTTGCAAAGAATCAGCAACAGTTGAGAGGATCTTCTCTGTGTACCATTAAACCTTTTAACAAAACACCCAGGGAAAATACAGCTCACTTGATTTTGACAGATAATGGACAAAAGCAAACTTCCCTTTCTAAAGCTGCTTCAGTTGCAAAGAGAAACATCTCTCTACATGAACACATGAACTTGTGCATGTTATTTTAGCACTTTAATACAGTTATTTTAGCGCATTATTTTAATACTGTCCACCTTTCCCCATTTTTTCCTGTATAAAACAGCATCATTGGCTCGTAAGGAGAGATCGCAGCTGTTCTAAGATTTACACCTATTTTGCTCTAAAGCAGTAGCTTTTAATCCATGGCTCAGTAGCTGGGTAGAGCTGCACCACCTCTCGGGCTGCACCTCAGGGCCTGTCTGGAGAGACACACGTTTCCTCATCAGTAAGACRGCATTAAATGGCAAGCACTTTGTGAATCATATAAGCCACAGTGCCTCGCGTAGTCCCGTTTTAACGTTTTTTATTGACAAATAGAACAGTCTAGTGGCCTGGAACCAAAGTAACACAGTGACAGAGAAAAAGTGAGCTGGGTTCTCCAGCCTTTCCTCTCCTGATTCAAAGACGTGGTGACACTGACCTTAGACCATGGTTCACAGGCACGAATGGGAGCCGCTCTTTCAGTGAAGTGTGGTGGGTCACGGAGATAGCGCCATTTGATGGTTTATATACTTCTATATAGCATCCTCATGGCGAAAACACTCACCAGCAAAATTAAGATCAAAGGCTACACATTTTTATATCAACCAGATGAAATACTTTCATACACAAAACATAATTAAAAGCTGGAACTCATTCCCGCAAGTTATTCCAAAGGCCAAGACTTGCATGAAATTGAAAACAGTATCAGCAATTTACAAGATAACAATGGCTGCAATTATATAGAAGAGGTTATATGTATAACCATTATTTATGCGACAGTATAACACTGATATATTTATATACAGTGTGCATATGCATGAAATACCCGCAAACTCAAGAGGACCATTTCCTTATGACCATATTACCCAGTATTTTTCCACTATTCTTCTGAAGCTCCTCTACTGGACTCTGTGATCGTCCTTTCCAGAAGCAGACAAATTTTGCTTTGAGTTCTGATATGAAAAAAAACATTTTCTATCAGCATAGCAAAGTGTGGAGGACTGTCTAATAAAAGTCTGGAAAGAGAATTATGCCTGACATGAAAAGAAATCTTCCTAGTGAACTTTCTTGGAAAATGGTAGAAATAAAACATAAATGGTATTTTTAATAGAAAATGCTGAAACAAATCTGTGTTTTTGCCTTGGAGTCAGCATTCTGCACCACACAACCAGAATTCCCTTGTCTTCTACAAGAATACCTTTCAAGCTGCATGGATGGGTAAACGGACCAACAGAGCAAGACCAGCGTCTTTAAATTCTTTATCAATGATGCCACTGTCTAATTAGCATTTGATTATTTCTGAGAAACATATACCAGTGCAAATTAAGCTAATACCCTTCAGGATCAAAAGGGAAAGTTTGTTGTAAAACTGTACCCACTGGTAATGGCATTAGCTACTGCTAATGATGTCAGCTGCAATATAACTGATTGGCTCACTGTTTGAACTTCTACGGAGGAAATGTGGGAGAAATTTGCTAATTTGCAGCTCTCTGAGGGTGATATCATAGTTTACTAGTATGGAAATATTCTCCGTAAGACATGGACTTGGCTTCAAGCTGCAAGGGAATTGGGACTTGAGAGTTTTGCATTGTTGGTTCTTTTAATTATACAAAATATTTCCCATGTACAAGTACCTTTTGGATGACTCACAACAACAGTTCTTCATAGAGCTAAATTAAATACAGCATAAATTTAAATACATGCGATCATATTGGACATTTGCAAGATAATTTTCCCATTACGGCTAAGTGCATTTGTGAGGGTAACAGCCGTTCCAGAAAAGAACACTGCATTTGGGTGGATTGTTTGTTCTCCTTATTGTTTAAACTTTTGGTCTGCAAAGTTTAATTATAAGTGGCTGTATATAATGGTGAGTTTTCTCCTCTAAGAAAGCATAATTTTCCAAGGCCTTTATGAGCACCGGGCACATGGATACTGCAGATGCTGGTACATGGATACATCTGGACCTCACAAGTTCAGGGCTGTGTTTTGAGTTGGTTGGTGTGCTGAAGGTGTTCTTCACAATATTAATCTTAGCCTAAACACAGGCAAAGTGGATCATTACACTAACATGCCTATGATTTCTTGGAATAAACTTAAGTTAGTTACTCTGGGAAATAACTCCTACTCCATACACTTGTCCTGTMCCCACATCAGAAAGGGAGGATGGTTTTGTTCAGTGGCAAGCCATGCTGCATCTGGATTACCATCACAAATTGCTGCCTGCTTTTCACAGAAATCTCAAATTCTTTCACAGACACACAGACACATTACTGCAGTTTAGCAGATTGGGCTGTATTGGTTGTCTGTCCAGAGACTCTAACCCACAGTTCCTGAATGACCAACTGATCTTGCTCAACCCTCTTCTGCTTTTGGACTCATTTGTTCCTAGGATAATTCCTAAGTTGTTATGATAAATACTTTATGCATTCAGCATTCACATCAAGAGCCTGTACAAATGTGACCATTGTGTTAAAATACTTCAAAATATGATCCAGTCCATGACTGAACTTCCTTCCTATTTCCTGGAATGAACCACCACCATGTGGAAAAAAACTCCCAGTGCAGCAGAAGGCCTGACACATGGGGTTTTGCTGTGGGAAATGCAGGATCAGACTCATTCCCTGCTGCTAGGCTGAGGTGCTGAAGCCAGGAAGCATCTCAGTCTGTCATAGTTAAAGGAGAGTGCCAGGTCTTCTGGATTGTGATTCAGTTCATCTAAGATCAAAATTACTCTCTGGTGATGCTTCTTCCTCTCCTTTGACTATGAAGGAATCTGAATAAACTGTGGTCCCAGCCTGGGCATTGGACCTGCATTCAGGTGGGTACACTGGCTCTGAACTCCACCCTTCTCTGATCAGAGAAGAGATCTTTAGTTGTGTTGGCAACTGTAAACCACAAGTCGTTCCTGGGTTAAAGGCTGTGCAAACACAAAATAAAAAGACAGCTCCTGACCTAAAGAACAAAACCACATTTAGATAATGCCAGAGGTGATATGGTAATGTTAGTAAATCTTTGCAGACTCTTAATGGTTTTGAAAATTTAAGTTATGGTTTTACAAGTTAAAGCTTTTAGCTTCATTTATGCCAAAGACAGATGCCTTGGGTCATAGACAAGGGGCAGTAGAAGAGAAGAGCTTTTCACCTTCATAGCTAGGATTCACCACTGAATATCATCACTACAGAAATCAGACTGGCTTGGGCAACCACTTGCTGTAAAACAGAGATTAAAAGTTAGATCTAGTCTGCCTGGAGACAAGGAGGAAAATTAAGTATTCCTACTTTCCATATTTGTAATGAAATTTTATAATATAGTTAGTACACTACCACAGTTACATCTGTGATTAGATAAGAGAAGGAATACACCCTTGAGCAATGTTCTTTTGGCACTGAACTCAAGTTCAGGCTGAAATCCTTATTTGCTGATACAATGAAATCTTGCTACTTTGCACTTAATATCTAATGCTTGGGCAAGATTTATCCTGATAGGCTGGCCTGTGTTTTAAGTTCTTACAAAATATATGAATTTCAGTATTAAGACTGTTTTCTTTCTGTTAAATTACACAGCATGTTCATTCTTTGATGCAATATTTGCCCCCCGCCTTTATTTTTGCCAGCTGTTTTCAACAACTTATGTTGTAAAGCTATTTTAGAAATAGTTTTTCTGGAGTATTTTATTTTTTTCTGGGACCAGTTCCTTGAATTATTTTGCCTCCTAGTTCATGGCAAGGAATCAACACAGTGTATGTAGGTACCTCAACTGCTTTCATGGGGCCATGGAGTAAAGAGAAATTTCCTCTGGTTAAGGCATCATTACAGGCACAAGAAAAGAGAAGATAAAGGGGAAATGGGTCATTTTCACATTAGGAAGGAAGCAGAAAGACATGTTATTTGAATTAAAGCCCTTTAGAAAAGATTTCACAGACAGTCTAGGAACCTTCACACAAAATAAACAAAGAGCTTTATATGTAACACTGCCCTTCAGGATATGCTGCACAATGTGTCTGGGAATTGGGGTAACATGGGACTTAAAAGAACAGAGAGCACTTCACCTTGGAGAGTTATTATCCTAGTCTTTGAATCAATGGAAGAACGTCAAATGCCATTACAAAAATACCAAATTACAAAATACCATTACTGGGCCTTTCCAAATTAAAGCATCTGGAACATTTTCCGCCAAGTGCTGACCGACCCTTACGAATTCTAAGAATCTTCAGCTACAGCTGCAGGTGTTGAAGGCAGCTGAGCTCATTGCCAGAAACACTCTCACAGGTTATACAGTTATAATTCTCTCATTTTTTCTTATGTGTGCTGCCCACTGAAGGTCATGCAATATAGATTTGCACTGTGTACTTTTTGTTAAATTGAATAGAGAGGTAGTTACATGAAAATACCCTTCTGCACTTACAGCTTTTCCAAAAGCGCTCTCCTTCAGTGCAGCCTATGAGAGATCATTCATTACCCTGTAGGTTTTCCTGAAAATAGAGACTGTGAATCATCTTCTCTGGTAAAAGTTCTGGAACCCAAAACGAGATGAAAAGGATGGTGCCTTTTTCTGTTCTTCCAATTGGATCCAGTCCTTACTTTTGTGAATGACATCTTCCAGCTCCATATTCACAGCTGGCAGCTCCATCAAGCGCCCCATCCTTGCATAGCACAAACTGTGTGGGATCCCATTTTCCTGAAAAATAAAGAGCTTTCTCATCTGCTTTTCATTTGCTCGATCTTTCTTTGCAGGGAAAACTCACTCTGAAGCTCTCAAGCCACACACCAATAGACTATTGTTCTGTATCTTTGCACAGCTGATCCCATTTCCAATGGCAATCCAGTCTGTGTATTAGGCTGAACAGCCCATAGCTGCCAAGTAGTTGGCAAATGTTGGCAACCTATGACTGATCTCCCAAAATAATGAGAAGAGTCACTCCCACTGTGTGATTTTAGATTCCCTGTGCAAAGTAGAAGGAGATTAGAGCAACTGTGGAAAGTGCGTGCGGAAAAATAAAGACAGGAATGAAACAGTTTGGGAAGGAAATGCAATCACCAATGTAAGCGGAGGCATTACCAGCCTCAGAGAATTGGAAAACCTGCAAATGGTGAAGGAAGAGCCTGTGAACACCCGCCACATGGAGCAACCAAGGACACACACAGTGTGGAGTGCGGGGCTCCCTAGTGCTCGAGCCTCCCAGCGCTCTTGGCCAGCTGGTGACATTGAGAGACCACTTTTTGTTACTTAACTTTGCATCGTTGTGTTTTTATCTAATAAAAAACACTTGTTAGAGGACAGACTGCCTCAGTCAGGGCTGGTCAGTGTCCCACTGCCCAGAGTTATCACTCTGACAACAGTGCCTGTGGCAAAACTCAGGAAGTTTTGCTAGACCAAATCTAATCTATGTGTTGTGTGGTGCTGTCCTGTGAATTCATTAATTCTACACAATTAGTGCTTCAAACTGGCTGACTCAAGCCCATCAAATTGAGCTTCTCAAACAAATGTAATGAGTGGTTATAATAACCACTTTCTAAATAAAGCGCAATGCTATACAAAGGAGGGATGGTCAGAGCATTCCTCTGCCTGGCAGAAATAACTTGAAGGTGTCCTGTGACAGAAAAACCCTATTGACGCTCATGTTAGGGAAGTGACTGACTACCAAAAAGAAGCTGGAGGATTTGGGTAATCCAGACCTCTCTAAGATGATCCAGCTGGTGTCAGGGTGTTGCAGACAAGTGACGCACTTCACTCATAAGAGAGAAGCATCAATATCTTTTATTGAGATAAGACAGTGATGTAACAAAGATCAATCGCAGATAAAACAGTGATTTAACAAGATTCAATGGCAAGGTACACTCGGTTATTTACTGCATGGAGGGAAGAGTCAGACGGAATTGTCAAGGGGACCCTCCCGTTGAGTCATGAGGCTCAGAATGGACCCCTTTGCTTTCCAAACTCCTCCTCAGAGGAGTCTGGGTGTGGCTGGATCCAGTCTTAGTCCCAGACTTGGTCAACAGTTTATGTCTAAAGTATTATCTGCACAGTCAATCAGAGATGCAACTTAGCAAAGTTTGCAAAGTTTCAGTGCTCTATTAGTCACTTACAGCTGATCTGTCGTGGGTAAGGAATCTCTCGACCTCGAGGAGCAACCTTGAGAGGTGTCCCTGCTCAAGGAGAGGTTCTGCTGTGCTGCTGCTGCCACTTGCAACATGGAGGAGCACAGCTTTAGTYCCTACTTAAGCAAGCACAGCAAACTTCAGCTAGCTTTATCCACAGCGTGGTGAGATGCTGTAACCACTAGGATGCTATCTATTTAATATGACCCCTTCTCTATCAGAAGAGCTTGTGAAAGATGTTTATTTTTGTCCTAAGGCAGAAAGGGAGCTTCCTGGATATCTTGAATGTGCATGTGGAATGGGAAACCAGCTGTGCTCAGGACAGCTGTGCACATTCATTAGGCAAAGACATGAAGAGCTGTGAATCTTTCTTAGACACAAAGACAAGTCTTTAAAAAACATGATGTATAATGTAGCCAGCCAACCAGAAAATCACCTTAGAGATGTTTGGCTGCTCTTGAGAAAGCAGAAGTCTTCTAGGGAGCTCTCATGCTAAATTTCTTCAGAGTCAAACCAAGTATCTCTAGATCTGAACCAATATCTGCTGAAATCAATATCTTCAACAGATATGGAATCCCTTTTGTGTCTTGCTGGCATTAATATACAGGAAAAGCTCTGTATTTGTCTTGTTACTTTTTCCCATGCTGCCCTTCTGCTCAGTTTTTCCTACCATGAAGTACCCTCTATATTTGAAAATCTATTGATTTTCCTTTATGTTTCTTTACTTGTAGCTGCTACCTAAACATGTACATTAGCATTCCAGATATGCAGTAGCTGAAAAATGAAAACAAAGAAACAAACAAATAAACTTTCACTGAGAAACTGCAAGTGACCACTAATATTTCCAAACTTAGTTCATTTTGTATTCATTTTTCATAGGATGTCAAAATAGTTGTGTCTGTTTCTCATAACTAAAGAATGCAAGGGAATATTTACATTTAAAATTTACTAAAAAACAGTATTTTTACACATATTTATACCCCAAAAGTTCCTTTCTTGTAAAACAAATTCTTAAAGGTCCAGAATTCCAATTATAATAACACCTCACAAACATCTAGGGTTTTCCATCAAAGTATGAATGGCCATAACACTGACTTTAATTAAAAGTCTGTCCCAAATGTTAACACTATTATTTTGTAGATAAAACCAATCAGTTTGACTGCAACATCTTTCCTGTCTTCTGCAGCTGAAATGTTGTTCCAGTGTCACGGTTTTATTAGAGATCTAGTCAGATTTGGATTCAAAGGACTGTCACTGGGAGCCTGTGCTGGAGAAGAATCATCTCCAACAATGCATTGAGAGCAAAAGAGTCCTGCATGGCCTGTAGCTTCAGGGACTGATGGAGGAAACTGCACTTCTGAGCTGAAGACCTGCATAATTACATAAATCTCACAAAATTCTTAAAGTAGAGCTTATAAGGGACATCATAAACTTTGCCTGGGAATCAGCAAGACTCAGCCTCTAGAGCAGATGTTACTGCAGGGGCCAGAGAGGAGTGTCAGCAGTATCACCATGAGTCACAGCCAAACAACACAGCCATCATTTCTCACATTTCTCCTTCTCACCTCCTTTTGAAGAGCAGAGGAGGAGGAGGCCCAGATCAGCAGACCCTCTGAAGCCAGCATCCTCTCCCCAGATGCTTCCAACTACAGTTGCCCTCTCAGGAAATAAACAAGAAAATCAGGAGTATCTACGCTGGGTCTTAATACAGCTAGTTCCCACCACGTGATCAGTTACTGTCTTGAGCAGAACATCTGCAACCCATAAACAGTGGCTGTGACAAGAATGAGAGGAGCAAATTTCTCATTTGCATCCTCTGTCTGACTGTGATGTGCCATGGGGTCCTGCAGGGCAAGAAGACCATGTGCCATGGGATCCCACAGGGAAGACCACAGGGTCTTAGTGAGACCCTCTGCTTGCCTGCACCCACCCATAAGTAGACAAATGGCCTTGTAACATATCCACTGATATTCTGATTCATTCAGCTCTGGGGAGGTTTTGGATGAGGTAAAGAAATATGAAAGACATTTCAGACCCAACCATCCACTACCCAGTAATATAAATCAAGGTCCAATGCTTTTAGCARTATCCACTCCATGAGTCCAGTACACCGTCTTCTACTTTCAGTTTTTTATTGCTTTTTGTGACACATTCTTCTACCCTCCCACCTTCTTTTTCATTGAAGAGACATTATTTTATTCTCTAGTCCTTATTAAAAGCACTATCAGTATTGATTCTTTCATGAGGCTTGTCGTCAGTTCCTGTAGTTTATAACATGGATTTAATGGTGTGTTTTGATTTATAAAATATGGCACAGAATTTCAAGTCAGACTGATTGTGTTCTTCTGTTGTTTTTCTTACCAATTTAAGAAAGAATGTTTTATGCCTTTAAAAATAAAGTACATGAAATCTTGCCCATTTTCTTGTCACTTCTTATCATAGTTCAAATTATAATATGTTTTCTAACCTAGCAGACACTGCCAAACACCTCACAAAGTGCCTCTTGTGTCATCTCAGGATAAGCCACTTGATGAGACATTTATAAAAGGTATGAAATGACGGGAAGATCTCAGTGAAAAAAAGGAGTAGCATTCATTTATTGCATTCTTGAAGGAAGTAGGGGTTTTAGTCATCCTCCAATTTAAATGCCTCCGCTCCCTACCAGTTCGGTATCCACACCCAAGTTGGTAACTGATGTCCTTTCCCAAGTCTGGACAGACTTGTTCATCAAACCCTCTCTACAGAGCTGTCAACTGGAATTACCAGTGGAAAACATGCATTCCCACCCCCCATACTCCTTCTGCCTTCCCCTTCCTTTCCAAACATAACCCACACACACATTAGTTTTAACCAAAGATTCCCTTGGCAAGTCAGCCTCCTGGCAATTTTCTGTCTCAGGCAAAGTTCTGTAGAGGAACCCTTGTTTCTGCATATTTTCTCTGTTATTCYATTATTTTTCTTGGATTATTGAAATGCAGCTGTTACAAACTCCTTTAGGACCTTTGGGATCCACCTGTTCTCCCCACCACCCTCCTATGTGGCACAGAGATTTTTCTCTGCTCACTTGAAAATGCTTCAGCTTCTCCTGGCTCTTGTGATACTAATTCTGAAGTGAACCCATACCTTTTCCATGGATGCACACTCTTTCAAACTTTGCGTACTATGATACTGACAGTGCTTCCTCTGCACTTTCACATAGAGCAAAAGGAACGACCCCACTTGTCTACCATGCCAGTCTATTGCTTTCTCAATTTCCTATACCATAAGGTTTCTTTTATTGAACCATGCTATGTGGATGGGATTCACCTCTCCTCAACCTCTCCTCACCACCGACATCTACAGCATTAATCATCCAGATTTCCTTTACGAACCTTGGAGTGAAATAGCACTTATAATGGGAAAGTTATATTGGCAAAACATGCGATACAAAATCTTCTGACTAGGTTTATAACTCTGTTATCTATGGGCATGACATAAGGACCCAGCATGATACCACAGATGGCAAAACTGGGAATGAGAAGTAAAAATAGACTAATGCTACCCTGCTCACACATGTACTTTTCTGTGCACTCTGAGTTTTATATGGTCTCTTCTGGGGGACTCCAGAATATTACACAGTTAGAAGCTAGAGGATATGTGAAAAGCTGCATGTGTTTGTTTCTTCCTTAGCTTTCTTTTTATATCATTGCCTTCGTATCCGGGTTTCATGCTCCTCCTCCTCTCCTTTTCTTTCAAACCTGTTTTCTAAACAGCAGTATTGTTCTTTCTCTCTGTTGCCTCCCTTCTCAGTGTCCTGTGTTGTGTTCTCTCCCATTTCCACTCATTCTTCTCCAAGCTTTTTCCCCCCTCTCAAGCTCTCTTGTTTGCTTTCCCTTCTTCCAGTCCTCTCTGTGCTGAATTTTAAAATTGTTTTCTTTCATGTTCAACCTTTCAACCTCTTTTTTTAGTTTTCCCAGGACGTTCTACCCCTCAGGTACTTTTTCCCCACCTCTCTGACCTGTACTGACTCACATTCACTGCCATGCCACCATTTGTTGCCCCAGGCCTCCGTGTATCTATCCCCTTGGTACCACCCTCCCTAGTGTAGGCAGATAGCAAGGAATATGAATATGATTATGTTGCATCAATGGAGGAGGACAYTGAGGGGCAGGGGTGGGGAGGAGAGGGGAAATTGTTCTGCCAAACTGCTTATTTTTCACCAATCGACTTGTATATTTTCATTAATTTCTTCTGATTTTGTGGGGGAGATGGGAGTGAATGTAAAAGTCAGATTTCGTCTATGGTTCAAGGTCACTGAAGGTGAGGTTGTGCTAGTTTGGTCCTTTCAGAGGAAGGGGTGGACCTCCTCATCCTCTGAAGATAAAGGAAGGTATTTCCTGTCCCTGGGTGGTCTGCACAGTTGTCATACGTGGTTTCCAAAGTCTATTTGGAGCCTGGATGTTCAAAGGACACAGAAGTGTTACAGGTGTGCATGTGGGGGAACCCTTTAAGCTTCTATCACAGTTTTTGTCTCTGTCCATCTCCAAACCTAATTTGAAGTTGTTTTCATGGCTAAGTGGCCAGCTTCTGCCCTTTTCTCAGAGTCTTTTCATCCACCTTTCCAGCTGTACCCTGCTGGAAAATTATTTATCAAACAGAATCTCACATTGAGCTCTGGAAGTCTTCTTTCTACCTCCCAGAGTGATAACGAGGCCAGAAGGAAACTTTTGCAGATTAATCTTAGTTTTTCTTTTCTAGTCATCTGATCATATGGATCTCCTTCCATAGGCTCCGGGCCTGCATGGCTATTCTGGATCTAACCGAATAGGGCACAGCACACCACAGCATTGCTGGCTGCCCTTCCACCTCATGCCTGCTGCTCAGCAGCTCAGGAAGCACTCTCTGAATTCAGTCCCTGCATCCTCAGCCACTCTGCACTGGGCTGGCTTTCCCTGTGGCTCCCTGGAGGAGTGCCCCAGCTTTTTGCACCATGTTGCACATCCTGCCACCTTCCTTCAACAGGAATAAGCCAGTGATGGTCTAAACAAACCAAGACCAGGGCTTCAGCAGATGTCTCCAGCCTGGGAATCCCCCTCTGGACAGGCCCCCACAACTGCAGGCAGGCAGGGAGCTGGCGGCCGTGGCAGCACCATGACATTTTCCAGGCTCTGTAGACTCTTCTCTCTGAAGTGACTCCTACCAGCAGGCACACATTCTGCCGCCTGTATTCCTCCTTTAATGAGCTTGGCTGATTAGTCCCCTTGCTGCTTCAGTTTCTCCAAGCCACGGTAACCCTATGCGCTGCCCCCCCATGCTTTCCTGAAGCCTAAGAATGAAGCCCTTTTCTCTGTCTTGATGTTTTCTTTGTCCTCCTTCAGTTGTCTTTTATCGGTAAGCCACAACAGGATCTGACTGCTTTGATTTCAAAGCCTAGTGACAGTTCTTCCAACTAATTCACATTCAGAGAACTGCAGGGTCCTCTCAGCAAATAGCCTAGTGGGCAATAAAACCCCAAATCCCCATCCATAGTTACCTTTTACTGCCTAAAATACAGAATGATGGAGTAGAAAACCTTATAGTGTTTTACACTTTGACCCTTTGGTAAGCCAGTAGGACCCTGAGGATGGAGTTAAAGGCTGTCTAAGGCATGGGTCTTGACAGAATGTGAACATGCCAGAAAAACTGAAGAGAGTGCACTGGAGCTGAGATAAACCAAAAAAAAAAAAAAAAAGCTTTAAAATCTTCAGATCCAGTTTGTGGGATCTGCACACAGCAGTCTAGGCAGTGTTACTGTGCTTGCTGCTCATTGCACACCCACTGTTATTATCAGTATTGCTTGCAGAGCTGATAAGAGACCCTTGTTGAAGGCCACAAAAAAGGTCCATCATGTTTTACTAACCCTGTCTGACTCACAGCTTAGCACTTATCTATTTGTCTGCAAGCAGTATTCACAGATCTTAAGAGTCAGAAAGAACTTTTACGGGCTTTTGGGGGGATCCTGATGTAGTCTAAATTAGCTTTTCTACCAACTAACATTTCTTTTCTGACTGAATACCTTTCCCTTGTCCAAATGCTGTCTGTTGTTTCAGTCTTTTGGCTGTTTTTTGTCAGTCTGGTTTTTTTGCTTGTCTGGCTTAAATTTCATTGTCCATATCCCACATCCTACTTACTCAATATAAACCAGAGTATTATGCTGGATTTTGCTGACTTTGGGACCTGTCTGAGTGTAACAGGAACAGCCATAGGGGTTGTTGGTGGATCACTGATGAGAGCAGAAACTCAGAAAGGGAAAAAGCAGGCATTTGGCCTTAACATTAATGTCTCCGTCGTTTCCACTGCCTCTTCATGCCTGCAAAGCAGAAATAAAAATTTCTGAGATCACTGGGATTTCTCATTTGCTAGCACAGTGACAGTAAGCAAGAATGATGTGACTAGTTAGAGAACGGGGAGCCAGTTTAGCAGGGACACACGTCACATGTAGAACAAGATGAATGAAACTACCCACAGAGACAAGGGGAAAAAAAGTCAAGAAAGCAATGTTATTCAAGCAAAGCCTAAAACTCAGACCTAGAAAAGGCCTCCCTGAACACGACTGTACTGTTGTTCTAATTTTTTACCGGTCAAAGGTTCACTGAAAGTCTTTGAAACAGTCTTTGTGTAATTTCTGAAACCAGTAGCTTGATTATATGTGTCAAAATCCACAGGTAGATTTGAAAAGAAAATATTTTAGAGATAAGTCAACTTCTAGGACATTCTCTGCTCTTACAGGACTCTGTTCCTCCCAGGAACTTTTTATTTCTGCTGGTTTTAGTTACTTGTGATTTAAAATAATGATTTAACAATTGAGAAGTGCAAACCTGGTTCAGGAAAGCCTTAAAAATGTGCTTTAGCAAGTTTTGAGCTGTTCTTCAGTATTGACTTGAATGCCCTCAACAAATTATACAAGACCATATTCTAGGGTGTTATCTGGTATGCCACATTTATCTAAGAAGTCAAACAATTCTTTGGAGCATATAGGGACAGATGTGAGATTTATGCATCATTAAGATTTTTAATAATGTGTAGAATGTGAAAAAAAGGATAAACAGGAGATACTAAGATGAAAGAGTTAGGACACTGTGTCTGAAGTGGCAAACAGGGGCCCTGGCATAGCACAAAATTATAAATGCATTTCTTTAGTAGAACTAGATTGTTTTTCAGCATGCAGGGCTGCCTTCCTGCCTCTGTGACAAGCATGCTAAATAGGAATGCAATCTTTCTGGAGAAACTGTGAGACTTGTAATTTGCTGGAGTAGCAAAAGGGACTGAAGGATGGCAATGCAAACTGTACGTGATGTGACTATCACAAAGATTTATTTATTCTGTTTAGTCATGGATCAGGAGATTGGTTGCTGCTGGAGAAGCTGAGAGTCCCTTATCATGTTAATTCAGTCTTCATTCAGGGTGGTCTTTCTGAAGCTTCAAAAAGGGCTGCTTTATGTCCTGAGCTTTAGAGATAGTTTGAAGAGATCACTTTAGATCTGAGAATAATCCTGTTCCTGTTGTCTGTTGAACTCACTGAGCTCTGCTGCTGACTTTGCAAAGTTCAAACAATGCATCCTGTCTTGATCCTCATCAGTTCTGCCCTCCCTGCCAAATGTTTGCAATTTACCTGTTCACTGAGTTTGCTGCTCTTTCCTTCTTCTTTCCTTTCCTTCCTCAGTGCTGAGCTCTCCAGTCATCTTTACAAGGTGGGCTTAAGGCACTGGGTGGCCTTGGCTTCTGCAGAGTGCACATATAGAGGACACCGTTTCATGTACCCTGTGCAACTGGGTGCTACCTCACACACGCTGGGAGATGAGCTACTGCTGCAACTGGGTACGAGTTCCCTGCACGTGTATTATAGGTCCTCTTCATCTGACAGGCCATGCACATGCTTCGGCTCTGCCACCTCCAACAGGACATCAGTGTCCCTTTTGAGCTGGAGGCCTATTTTGTAACTAGGTATGGTTTATCTTCACATATTTCAACCTGTGTTTCTCTTTCCTTAGTGTTTCACTGGGTCCCATCCCAAAAGTCGCTTCTTTACTAACTTTGAAGTTCTACTGCCAACTTCCACAGTAAGGAGATGGGCAAGACAAGATTTAACTTCTCTATCCAACCCTTTTCTCACTCACTTCCATCCTAGTCCACCATTTTGTTCCTCACTCCTTCTCTGACGCAAAAGATGTTTCTCTCTCTCCAGGTACTTCTTTATTCTCTGGCACTGAATCTATACAGTATTCTAATACCTAATCTAACCTTTTGGGGTTTTTTTGATAGTTAAATTCCATTTTGTCAGATAACTTTGAGCTCGAATCCTGAGAAAAACTAGAAAGATTCATTGGTGTGAAGTTCACAGAGCTGTTAACTCTCTTTCCATGAGCGTCATTTGGAGAGTAATTCTGCCCTCATAAGCTGTTACGTCTGTATCACAGCTAGTCACTCTAAATTGCCTTCATAGCCATCATCAGTATTTTCAAGGTGGGACTCATCTGATCTATTGTAGTGTACAGTAGGATGAGAGGAGTGGCAGCTTAAATGAGTCTATTTCTGTCTCATTGATTATAATGGAAGTTTGGGGGGGGGGGGCTACTTCAAATGTATCCTTAGAAACAGAAATGTTTTGCAAGTTTAGTACGGTACCAGAAATTCCTTCCCTCAGAAAGGAAGGAATCTCTAATGTGGATTTTCTATCTCCTGTCTAATTTACTATATGTAAAAATGATATGTAAAATCATCACTTTTCCAGTGATGGCAAAACTGAAGTTCAGAAAGGTGGAATGATTTGCTGAAGTTTGCCARGCAGCCTTTATTCAGTACTGAATTATTATATTGGTAGTTACTGATATTCAGATAGGAATAACTGAAACCAAAGCATCCTGACCTGGCATCTGTTACCTATTCCTTTAAGTAATAGCACATGCAGAGAGATCACAGAGAGAATAGCCCCATTTTCTTTCTTTTTGCATCCCAGATTTACCCACACACCTCAACTGCAGAGACATTTTGGAGACTTGTATGGCTGGTAACCTCATTACCATGTGACTCACATGGTGAAAGAAACGAATGCTTGGAATTGCAACCGACATTACAATCTACAAATGCAGAAGTGTGGATGCAATTTGCCCTTGCAAAAAATGAACACTTGGATCTTGGGCCCTCTAAAATATTTGCTCCTTGAAAATTCCTGTGTCTCTAATTTCCCTCTGTAAGATAAAAATGCTTCACTTTTCCACAGACAATAGATTAACATCAAGTGCTGCCATTAAGTATAATTCAAGCACAAATTCTAATGTTGTGGGTGCCCTTTATGCCTTTGAGGAGCTGGTGCTGTCCATTTGCTACAACATCTGATAGAGCTGGACAACTTCCACCTGAAGGCTGGGATAAGATAAATTAGGTACTATTTGACAAAAGGGCCAGATTCCCTATTCTATATTAAAAATTGATGGAGAAGGACAAAGAAATCTTATAGTTCTTGGCCCTGACTCCTAATTCAGAGACTACATAAAATACACAAGCTCAGGCTCAAAATAATAAGGAACCCAGCAAAAAAAAAAAGCATTTTAGGGGTGGCAGATATTTTGCCCCTTACATTCTGACGGTATTGTTTAAAACTGTCAGAGGTGAAAGATTTTTATGAAATAAACTAACCTCAGGTCTCCATGCATAGTTACAATTCAATCTAAATGTACCCTTCATTTACTTCACTTCATTTTATCTTCTCACCTCATGCTTCTATGGACTATTTTTCTTACACTTACATGACAGATGCAGAAGCATCACTTTGCTGACAAGAAAGCACTTGTTAAAGCTCCACATGCTCATTTTGGACACTAATTCTGACTTCCCCACAGGATTTTGTCTTTTGAGGTCTAACTCATCAGTGCCTGCAGACAGTCACTCAAGTCTGACAGCTATTAATTAATTCTAAAATCCTAATACAGCCAGGACAAATTGTGTTTTAGACGCAGTTGGCTGGGATGAACTCCAGATCTAGGCTTTTTACCTTGATTAGATGTAGTTATCAAGCTGACTTGACCTACACCCATTAAAGGTTTAAATGCCATAGCAAGGATCTTCTTTTCCTCCTAACAAACAGCCAGCTCCTGTTTTAGACTAGCCTAGGCAACCTTTCAAACCACACACTCCAAAAGGAGGTCTCACTTTATCTTCATTTTTTTGTTCAGAACCAAACAAGGAGTTGATAAAAGGCATCACATAAGCATCTGTCTTAATAGCTTTCCCCAGATTCTCCTCATCTGACCTTTGTTACTGTCTGAATCATCTTCTGTTGCATTGAAGTGTAACTTCCATCCTTGTCATTGGATGTTTTGCATTGCATTAAAAATAATAGTTCCAGAAATGTATCCTCCAGCTCTATTTGCTCCAGTTCACATACCTCACCGTGTCATAGTGCAGTTAAAATCTCCGCAACTACCATTCTGCCCCTTTCGCTTAGCTCTTATGTGCTCCATTATTTTATGGCTCAACTGCTTTTTGTCACTGGGCTAGTAACATAATTCTGCAGTCAGTGGGCATCTAACCTCAATCTACTGTGATTCTAGGTAATTGCCAATTTGTCTTAAATATCTGCTTAAAAAAATAAAACTGTAGAAAAATGGTCTTACAAATAAAAGCACACGCCCACTTACATGCCTGTGCTCATTCCCTTTAACACATTCCCCTGAGGACACGAGCCCATCTCCGGTGAAGTCAGTAGGAGTCTTGCCACGGGCTAAAACCCAAACTTCACTATGATTTTCATTGCTGCAAGTGATTTTATAAAATCACTTATCAGCCAAGAATGACATGAATCTGAGCTGTGAGATGCTTTTTAAATCTGTGGATGCCATCAGTACCCCAAATGCTCAATTCACAGGCCCAGAAGAGCAAGAACATGGGTCTAACACTTTTCATTTGCACTGAAATGCTACCTCAGGTGTGAGCTGCCTTTCCTCAAGGTGGTCTCAGTGTCTTCCCCTCGGTGGGGGGATGTTGTCAGAAGGCATCACTAAACAACTGGCTTCTTACTGTGAAAAAGTAGAAAGGACTGGCGGGTTGAAAAAGTGCTTGCCTTCTGGAAATAGCTCTCCCAAGCAAATTGAATGCAAAGAGGAAAAGCTGTGACTCACTGAAGTCAGTCTGTGTCTCCATGCCACACTGCGGAGAGTGGAAAGGGGAGCTTGCGTGAAAGATGTTAATGGCAGCAAGTTCTGCTGAACATGACTGACTGCTTTAATTATTGGGAGCACTGCCAGGGTCACACCTGACAGCCTCTGCAATGCTCCTGTTTGCCAGACTCTCAAGGATTTTAGCAAGACTCTGAAGACAACAGCTGAAGAGACTTCTAGCAATGGTTTCTTCTCCTTCACACAACTTCAGACTCARCAGGACCCAGTCTCTACTGAATGAGACCAGACATTAGCACAAACAGCTTTTCACTCACAGTGGCAGAAATGCAAAAACTCAAACATCTTTCAGATTTTGGTCCAGAAATTGGCTTCTACAGGTCTGTTCACCCCCCAAAACATACTTGCTACCACTTGCAGCTTCCTACACTACTCATTATTTAGTAAGTGTTATTTCCAGGCCTTTGGTCATTTAACAAAGTGTCTGTGAGTATGCAGACTCCCTGAATGAGGATCATTTCCGCTGAGGCAGCTACAGAAAACCCTGTCTATCCCAGTGCAAAGAGAAGACCCAAGTACAACATCCTGTAATCTCAGCTGCCTTTTCACCTAGGACTGCATCAAATCAGCAACCTTCAGTCTTGAGATATACTTTAAACAGGTTTTTCTACAACACCAGGAAGCTTTACCATGTTACTGGTTTTCCCGTAAGATCATTTCTTCTGACCTTTTCAGTGAAGATAAGATGAAGAAATTCTTTCTCTGTAAATTATGCAGCTTGCACCCCTAAGCTTCCCACATGTGCTCCTGTAATGGAGCTGATCAACAAATAGTAACAGGTGGGAGTAAGGTGAAATATGCTGAGAAAGTCTTCAAAAGACTTAAGGAAAGTCTGGCAAACATCTAAATGCTATGGGGTTTGTCCCACTCACCTACCCATTGCATACTATGTAAAATGTGCCACCTTGTCCTAAAACACCTAGATAACCCTGGGATCTTTAGCCACAGGTAGTGTGAAGCCCAACCCCCTTTACCATTTTCTCATTGGTACCTTTAAATAGCTATTACCTCCTTCTTTGCATTCTGTTCTTTCATTAATGCTCTTGTATTTTATCATCTAGTTGACTGTGAGTAAATGAAGTCTATTCCTCTCAAGAGGTTCTACCTGTTATATGTCATCAGTTTTGATTGTAGTATTCCCCATGTTGGATTCACTTAAAATATTGACTTTATATTGAAGTATGTGTCTGTTTGTTAGTTAAATATTCAGGCAGCATTTCTGCATAGGGACAAGCAATGGACACCAAGAAACTCAGAGAGCTACTTGAAGTGGCCGGGACATCTGGCTTCATGAATAGGCCATGTAGGCAGTTGCTTAGGGGGCAGAAATCTGGGGACAAAGGGGTAGCCACAAAGTAGACAGTTGAGGTTTGCAAGGTGACAGTTACTGTTGGGTGACATGGGGAGAAAAGCCAGAATGTGGAACCACAGGCTGGAAGGTGTACTCTTATCTGGTGCCATGGCCAAGGGCTGTCTCCCTTTTGTGGGGGCTGTGTAATAACATATTTTTGCAACTGTAGCTAAACTCATCTGGTTTAGGACACTACAAATCCAGTTGTCCACCCTGCTCCTCTGCCGACAGGCATTTCCAGCCAGCAGCATGGGCAGAGGGAATAGGGGACCTGTGATCCTCCATGCTACTGCAGCCTCTGGTGAGGAATAGGCAGTAAGGGCGCTCGTGTCACTGCTGCACAGGCTGCTCTCTTTCATGATCATGGGGCAGGGCAGTAAACTTTGCACCAGCCCAGGCTGCACATTCCTCTGTGTGCTGGCAGCTGGCAGGCTTCCTTTATACTTGGCTTGAATAAGGAGAAAAGAAAAGAAACACAAAATTCATGCAGTGGCATTTCATTCCCCATGGAGATCTGCAGGTATCAAAATAACTACTGTGTGTGTCAGTCAGTAACAATTGTGACATTTCCTGCTGTATTGTGATATAGCTACAGCAATCCTTCAGCAATCCAGCTGAAGTGTCAACGTATTACTATTGTTGGAAGTACAGGCTTTGAATCTGATAGAAATGTAATGACAAATATCAATTCCTACTGCTCGCCCCTTGCATACTCACAGCATGTAATGTTTTCCTGTGGGAAACTGATTTAAGCTAATTGATTTTTAATCCTTCAGCTCCTTTCCCCTCCTTTATAAAGGTAGGCACCCTATATGTCCTTTCCCAGTCTTCTGGCCCTTCACCCACTCTCCAGGAGCTGTCACTGATAACTGATTGATGCTGACACTGCATATGAAAATGTGGCCAGAAAGCATCCTCCCTCTCCCAAAGCAAGGTTAGGAGAGGCACATTTAGTGGACAAACTGAGGAGCGTGGATTCAATTCACAGTACTGAGAGAGCCCCAGCTTTGTCTGGTTGACGTCTGGCTACTGGGAGCAGAGTGGGTAATTTTGTGTGAGGAGGTGTTTTTCTTTTTTCTTTACCTGGAAAATGAAACTAGGGGAAAGGGATAAGGGGAACAAAACTGTCTGCAAATATAAGTAAAATTCTGCAATAGTTTCACACCCAGGAAGAGGGGAAGAGTGAAATGAAAACATTAAAAATTTAATCTTAAAGGCTTTAAACAGATTAAAATCCCAAAATCAAAGGAAAACCTTCCATTTTSAATTGAACAAAGATTTGAATCCTGAAACGGATTTTGCTCTGAAATTAATTTCTCTGTTGTTTAAATGTGAAAAAATGAAAAACTATCATTTGATAGAGACTGCAACTCATTTCAGTCTCAATTTTTCAGTGCAGCCAAATTGCTGAAAAAATCAATTGTTTGCACAGCTCCTGTCTCCGATCCTTGGAAAATTACCCTCTAGAGACAACAATTATGGGAGTACTGATGCAGAACAACATTTAACTGGAAGTTTAAATCAACAGAACAAAGTGAGTTTTGCATCATTTTGGAAGATGCCATCACACCTTGGTTTTGAAATGGGCTTATACTTAAAATTTTGTCAGCAGTTTCTGAAGCAGTAACAAATATAGCCTGTGCTACCCTATGCCTTGCTGATACCAGCCAGTACAGTTGTGTTTAGCGCTCTACATGCTGACAGCACCAAATGAGAGGTAGTTCTCTTGTTGTAGATGAGACCTCTGAGATGTATTGTTGTATGACTGTGCTGCTGGGAAAGATGAGTTGTTTTTGCTTTGCTTGAATGTATGGACACCAGCATATAATGCCCTTTGCTAAAGAATTTGACTTTTCATTTGAGTCACAGAAGTTCTGAGTCTGACCATCGGGGCTCAGCAAATGACTTTTTGCTCTCTTCAGGCCTTGCCTAATAAGGAGAAATTATTCAAGCCGTGAGTGAAAAGGCTGATGAGTCTCATTTTTTTTCCAGTAATATATCATTACTGAATGGAATTAATCAAGAAAACTATTTGGTTTCAAATTCTTTTTACAGCACCCAGAAGTTTGGTCCACGGATACTTATATATCCTGAAAAAATGATACAACATGTAATTCGTCAAGAGGAGTAGTTGTTGTGTTCTTATTATTGCTGCTATGGCAGCATTATTTTAAATTATATTCCTTGTAAATTTTATGCTTTTATTCAAAAGTATAACACAAAGCAATTTTCCTCTTGACTTCTCCCACCTTCCTGAAAAATACAGCCTCACTTTTACAGCTCTTTTATTCACTCATTTCTGAAAGGCTTGTGCCACAACAATTTAGATGCTTGAATATGATCACATTAGATAGGCTTTTTTTTCCTTGAAACATGAGTGTTTCCTGTTACTAACTGTGAGTACTGTTTTTTGACTGATGGGTATGAGCCATTGCACTATTAAGTAAGGACAGGTAGGAGAATAAAATAGCCCTTTGGGGAGGGAGGGGGATATTTAGAGAGTGTTGAACTGGACTGTAAAGCAACAGGAGAAAATACACTGAGAGTGATCCTATGCTGGACATCTTTCCACAACTGAAGGACAAATACAGTCTTCAGTGAAGTCAGTGAAAAGTTTCCAGTGGATTTTAATGAGTTTTGGACTGGAGAGTAGTGGAGGTATTCACATTATCCACCGCAGGCTGTTGCACTTAAGTGTAAATCAAAGGACCACAGTTTGAAGCCTAACCGTCCTCAGTTAAGAGAGAGGTGTGAGAACTTCTCGAAGGGAGATTCAGCTCAGATGAGCTCAGTCCCTACAATGGCTTCCAGTCAACGGTGTGAATATCACCTCTACACTACAGATTCTGGTGCTACCATACATTTTGGTATAGTTATAGCACATATTATTATCAACAGGAATCTAGACAAATGGCTCTCCATTCTTTTCAATCCAAAGCAATGAGTTTCAAAACATGTCACACTCTTTGTGCAAGTGACAGTGGAAATCCTGGAAATCAGAACTGCATTGGGAATGCTTCTGGCTCTGTTTTTGCACAGCTTTCTACCTGCCTTGTATCAGACTTCATTAAAGACTTGAATCTCTCTTCTTGCCAGTGTTTCTGGTTGCCTTCAGTTTCTTCTTGGCAGAGCCTAAATATATGCATCATATGAGAATATTTTGCAGTGAAGTGATCAAAAATCTTAACGATAATCCTTTAATCTTACTGGAAATAATCTCCCCCAGATGCAGATAGCACATCTTGATATCAAAAGGGGATATTGTGCGTCTGCTCACAGAAGGAGCAGAGCAGTCACTGATTTCATGAGTGTCACTGAATGTAAGGGCACTGAGAGCATCAGGACATGTGCCTTGGCTGCCTTTTCAGTGGTGGGGTATCCCCACACAGACTTGACCGGGGTGCCATTAACTTTATTGAGTCCTTTGTCCCCATATTTAAATTTGGGGCAGTACAGGACACAGATGAGTTTGTCTTGCCCACAGGAGCCAACAAAACTCAGGATGGATTTGAACTGGCTTTCTTCTACCATGGAGGTTGTTGTACAACTAGGGCAGCATTTGGTGCACTGGACGGTTTGTGGCTAGGCTTGAAGGAGACATAGAATATGACACAGTTGAAACCTAGAAATGTACAAATCGTTAATACGGTGACAAGGCAAGGGGCATTATGGGTTAACACTCTGGGTCTGCTTTACAGTGTACTTGGAGTCATCACTGACAAAACAAGGTGCAGAAGATGACCTGAATACCGCAGCTGCTGGAGCCATGGCAGGAATGGTACACAAAAGCACAGGGTGACAGCATGTGGGAGTACTGCAGGTCTGTCGCTCACCGGCATCTGTGCTCTCTACAACAACTAAGAGGCCAGGAAGGCCTCCATAACCTGAGAGTCCCTCTGAGCAGGGCAACCAGTGCTGGAGGGAGGACACACTTGCATAGTCACCRATCAAATGGATCACAAGACAGCCTAGTGCCCATTCCTATTTTATTTACAATTATTGAGAACCCAAAAGGAGCTATCATACTGGAAAGAAGCTCTTGACACTATTTAGTTGGCTTGGCCCTTTCCTCCCTGCCAGCAAGCTGCTGGAGATGGTGGTCTGGTCAGTACAGGCCCAGGACCGCAGCCCCCAGCAAGGTGAGCAGGGATGGCCCAGTGAGGGTAACCAGAGCCAGACACAGCCCAGTGATGGCCGGCAGGGCCATGGTGATGGGGCTGGCCGAGCCACGGCCAGGTAGTCAGCCCACAGGTCACGTCCGGATCCAGAGCGGCTGCCCTGTGATCAAGGCAGCTGACTTCATTTCAACTGGTGTTTGGGCTGAGGCTGGGAAAGGAGGGTTGGCTTCTCGATCCAAGTCATAGCTGTCAAAAGGTTAAGGGAAACCATGCCTGTCACTGGGACAGCTCGGTGAGGGGATAGTGGGACAGACAGATACACTGGTAAGGCTCTCTCCTTGCCTTTGACCATCATTTGTAGTTGAGCCCACCCTACAAACACCATTTCCATGTTTAATGTGACATACGGCTGTGGAGGCCAGGAGGAATTCTCTCAGGTTTAAACCTTACTGAAGTTCAGCCTGGTGAATAATTCACAGTAACGGTACCTGCTAGGTCTTTCCTTCGACTACATTAGGCCAGGTATTGACCATTTCATTCAGGGGAAGTCCTTGCTATCCAGGCTTTATTTACGTCACTTGGAATAAATCCACGTGCTTTACAGAGACTGCAACTTAACCAGCTAAGGAAATAATCTTTACAATAGCTGTCTTAATCACTTATTTTTCTTCCTAGCTGTTGAATGAAAAAATAATGTGTTTGTGTTTATGTTAGTTCACAACCAAACCTTCCTGGAGTTTTAAGTGAATCTATGGAAAAAAAGCACTGGGTGTAAGAAAACATTTGTCCTCCTGAGCATTTTAATAAAAGCAGTGTACCAGGGATGGGACATGAGTCCAGTTCACAAAACTACTGAGGAGAGGATCCCTCCTCACCCAGTGGTAAGGGCACTTCCTTAGGGTGTGAAGGACATAAATTTGTTTCCTTTCTCTGTCTGATACACACTCTGATAGCAGCTGAGGACTCCCGTGCCCCAGGGGGATGTCTGGTCCCTGTCCACAGCATTCTCAAATGGACCTTTCCCACCTCTGGCGTTGGCACTCTCGTCTTTGTAAACACTTCTTAACCACTCACCATTCAAGTATCGTCAAAGGATAACCTCAATTGGAGAGGCTGCTCTCTTTAGGCTCCCTTATAAACCACCTGCAGTTGGAGCAGATGCCTTGTTTTGATCTGAGTTCATTCTAAGAAGTAGGAGGTGATGGCAAGGTGACACTCACGTGACTTCTTCTCTTTCAAAATTCATTCCCCTTCATCTAGAAATGCACCCGTTCCAGTATCACAAAAAGTCTGATTTCTCCCTGACCACTTTCCCCCAGCTCTGCTCAGAAGTGCACTGAATATTTGTGTTATTAATATAAGGAAAAGCTTGTTGGGATTCTGGGTACTTTACTGTTTCTTGTAAATCACATAAATATAAAAAGAAGCAAATGTTGTAATGTCTCATTAGCTGATCTATTGTATACAGTAAATGGAAAAAAATGTTCTGACTCTTACTGCTCAGGGAATTGTTTCTTCGGTCCTCAGAAACAAAGAATAAGAGGTTAGGTGCCCAGCACTTTCCCTTAGTAGGCACCCTGAGTAACCGGGAACACACCTTGTTAAGCTTTATCAGCTGACTCAGCTGACTCCTTTTGAGGGACAGGTTCTTAATGCAGAAAGATCCTTCTGGGTTTTGCTTCTATTAATTTTACATGAGGCATTTTTGTTACCAGAATTAGATAGTACCACTTATTTATAAATAACTCATGAAGGAATGCATGAGTCAGTATGAGATACTCTCGTGGTCCCTGGTGCTGGGTATTTACAAATTAAGAATGGCATCTATGCAGAACAATCAACCACAGAGATATTTCCATGGTATGCCTGGATTAACTTGGAAGGAATTATTCCCCCAACTCTGAGTTGCTCTCCCTGAAGTCTGTTTCTCCCATTCTTCTCTGCCATAGGGAATAAATAATTATTATGGTGGAGTTGTTTATTTGTGAGCCTTGAGTAGCCTCAGTTTCCTTCTATCCCCTTACTGGACAGTTCTAGTGACTGCTCCCAAAAAAGGAATTCATAGGCTACATTGCCAAAGATTGCATTATATTATCCTAACAATAAGAAATAAGATTAGATAATCAGGACTTGGGGTATTGATGAGCATAGCTTAGGGCTGCTGAGACAGGAAATTGGCAGCTTCCCTGGGGTATGGAAGCAGGTCACAGGCAGCTCAAAGACATAATGATGTTTGACAGCGATTTGGTACCATATGATGCTATCAGAAATTAAGCAAAAACAAAGCAATAATAACTATGGTCCATTTACAGTTAGATTTTGATCACCTATACAGGTGCACAGAGAAAGAATTCACAGGGGATTCAAGCTCACTGAAATATGGAGGACTGAAATTAAAAATCCTTGTGACTTTAAACTGTACTGCCTAAGAACTTGCTCAAACAGCATTTCCTTTCTCAGGGAGCTGCAGCACTGTAAGGTTGATAGAGGCTGGGTAAGGTTTTCACTCTCTCCCCTGCAGTGCCCACAACAGCCAGGAGGAACTTTTCATGGAGGGATCACATCACCCCTGACAGAGAGGCAGCAATCTGAGCATCCTATTGCCCCCTCATTTATTCTAATGTGCTTGCCAGAGCRCATTGTTGCTTCTTTCAGCCATCCAACTGCTCAGTTTGTGTGCAAGTGATATAGCCCATAGCAATGCAGATCCTAAAGTGCTAGCATTTATATCTGACTTGGGTTAAAATCCTTGGTGTATAATACGGAAGAAAGAGAATGCTGACTCATAATTTGCCTGAAGTTTTCCTTGACAGGTAAAATATCAGATGAAATTAGAAAGCAGGTTAAATACAGTCAGAGTATATTTTGGCTCTGGAATGCATCCAGTCTAAACCAGTGCATGTGGGCAGTAAAACCTGAGAGTGATGTGTTTTGAATTGACGTTTAAATTACAAAACAATTATTGAAATGCTTAGGATGTCTAGCTTTAGAGTATATTTTGGTAACTGGTGGCAATAGTAATCAAAGCAAATGGACACATTAATAAGATCACTACCAAGATTCATGTCCAGAAGAATAATACTCTCCTTGAATAGTAGGATGAAGTTCATTATGTGGCCACTTTATAGTGATTCTTGGATAACTATGCGCATTCTACTCTACACGTGTATCTCCTCCAGCCTGATCTTTCAGCTCTCTCTCAGCATCCCTGTATGAATGCCTGCATGAGACATTTGCAGGTCTGTTTTAGTATTTCTGCAGTGTATATTGGAAGGACAAATATTCACTCAGAATGTGTGGAATTTGTGCTGAACCCCTGGATGGAGATGAAGCTCCTCCGCAGGTGAGAGCAAGCACTGATAGTTCAGCTGGTCCAATGGGTCTGTCTATTCATGGTGGTGGGGCCTGACCCCATGAGAGAAGACTGGAGACTCTAAGAACGAAGAACTTAAAGAATTTCGTCCATAAAATTAAGCTTAGCTAGGTCTTTTGGGAGAGGGGTTGAGGGAGAGTAGCCACCCTGTATAAATAAAAACAGCTTAGCTCAGGCACAAAGATTTATAGTAATAGAATTGAAACCCCTTCTGTCAGGATAACGAGTGGAAAGTCTAGCTTTTCTGTGTACAGAAGAATTACACCAGGCAAATTCTAAAATGCTTTGTTTCTTTTGCTTGCTTAGCAATGTTAGGCACTCTCAGCTTTTCCTGGAATTGAATTTTAGTTATTCCTTTCTCATTCTGCCACAGCTTAGCTGTTATTTCAGAAGTGCTCTCATTCTAGAACGAGAGGCAAGTCCAGTGCTCTGGATGGTGCAGCCCAACATACACTAATCTACCTGTTTCCCAAGTAATATTTCTTTCTGTTTTTAACAGACTATTTATCCTTCAAAGGAATCCAAGAAACAAAAGTCCTAATAGTCTAGACCACAGAATCATAAAAATCATAGGATAACTTAGGCTGGAAGGGACCTATGGAGGTCACTGGTCCAAACCCTTCTCAAAGCAGAGTCAAATTTGAAGTTACATCAGGTCGCTCAGTTGCTTCTCCTGTCAATTTTTCAATATCCTATATTCAATATTTTCAGTGATGGAGATGCCACAATACCATTCATGTGGATGCTGTATTAGATTGTTAATATGAAGTGAGGTTCACAGTGGAAACATTTCTCATTTCATGTGATACAAACAACATAGTCCCATTTATAATCAAAGAAATGCTCAAAGGAAGATTAACCTTCTAGTTGAAGCATATTTCCTTGATTTTTAAGACTGGAAGGGGCATCTGTCATCCTGCAGTCCAGCCTCCTGAATAACACAGGCCAAAATCCAGCTGAAMTCCTGCAAGAATGACCCCCACTCACAATCTTTTATTCACTTGTGGAGACACTTTCATTTCTGCCTAGCAAGCCAGGAGCTTCAATGATTCTCTACCCTGAGCAATCATATCAGGTTAAATTTCAGCTCCTATGGGTTGGTTATAAACTTGTTATTCAAACCCAGTTGCAGCAAAAGGATTATGCGTGTGATTAAAGGATGTGAGATTGGCCCCTTTGTACTGCAACTGTAAATCAGGACATAGAAACCAGTTGTGTCTGCATTTGAATGAGCTAAAAGCCAGGAATTTCCAGATCTCAGCAGGTGCTGTTATCAGGAAGCTTTTCAGAAAAGATCTAATCCTTCATACTTGCTGGGTAGCTTACATAAGGAGCCTGTTAACATCTTATTTTATCTCCTGCTGTGTTGAACGATGTAGCTTGCTTCTCAAACATTTTTTTCTCCACATGGGTTGAAACACATCTGTCATGGATTATGTAGTGATAAGGCACCTTCTACTTCCGCAATGCTGGTTTGCTGTTACCACACATAAGAAGCTTGAGCTGTTTCATGAATATAGTGTGTGCTGCCCCCATATGGTTCAMGACATCAGTTCAAGCGCTCATGTTGGAGACATGTAAAGCTGTCCAAAGACAAGTTTACCCCATTGTAAGAGACTGATCCTTCTCTGTCTCTGATCTATTCATTGCTTAGTGGCTTCCCGCCATGCCAAAGAACAGGGCCTGGGTATCAAATACTGCTGTTCAGAGGGCAGGATATTTAAAACCACTTTGCAGAGGTTCATGTGGTCACACAAGGTAGGAAATGCTAGATACTCCAGTCCAATATATGTCTAACATCTTCACATTGCTGGTCTCCTATTACAGAGGAAACAAAATGGCTTTCCTGTTGCTTGCAAATAATCCCCGGTTACTTGATCACACTGTTTTCTCTGGCATCTTTATCCTTTATAAAGCACAACACATCAAATTTAATAAAATCTCCCACTTTGGCCTTCCATCCATCCACAGCACACTGTAGGTGCAACACATTTCCCAGAAACAGCTCATCCCCATATATGCAGGTACCAGCAGATGGAGGAAGTTGCAGGCTCTCTGCTTCTCCCTCCTTCAGTTTGCACTGCCGGCTGTGGAGCATTTGCTCCGCTTCACATGACCTAGGACCTGCCGTGCTACTGTATAACCCTTGCATTGCCTCCAGAACAGCATTTGCCTGCAAGCAAATAAAGATCAACCCTTGGCTCCTCTGGATGTCAGGCATCTAGTTGTTTTCTGTCCTTGGCTATATTTGTAGGGTCCCGATTAGGCATTGGAGAACTGGACAATGATGGCTTTGGATTTTTCAATGTAGCCCAAATTCAAATTTCAATAAGCCTGAGGTACTTAGCTCCCTCGGAAGCTAAGTCAGCTTTGGAAACCCTGACAAGCTGTTTTCTGATTTCTGGTTGACGGAGCTTGCTGCAAAGATGTATCGTTCAACTGGTGCATACGTATCTTTAACAAGTATCAAGGGCCCTGTTTCTCAGCTATGCCAGGTACTGGTTTAGCTTTTCTCTTCACAGAGCCTTTTACAAAGCATTTACTCCCTGCTCACACACACTGCTCAACCACCTCTTTGGTGTTTCCATCACTCTGCCATGAATGGGCTAGGGGACAAGAGTCAGGCCGATGCGCTGCAGCACCAATGCTGATCCCACTATGGTGCTGTACTTTTRCTTCAAACTAGTGCTGGGCAAGGGTTGCTAGAAGAAAGTAATGACTTAGCAGTATCAAATGCAGGCTTCATCTGTGCTACTAGTTTGAAATGATAAACCTGGTGCATTGCCCTTGTCTCTTAATGACACATTTTCCTTGCACAGGTTTCTAGTTCAAATCCAAAGAGCATTTACTCTTCTGTTCAGTGAAAGTCCTTTTTTCGCTGTGCTATACCTAAGTTTGCTGCTGATGCTAGATGATTCCAACTCATCACACGAATTTAGAATTTGCAGTATGTCACAAAATAACTTCAAAGGAGGGTGAAGAGATTTCTAGTTGAAAGAGACTCCAGGCTATTAATTTTCTTTGCRTCTATGAATGGAACAGGGGTGGGGACAGACTGTGCTTGAGACTAATGTGTTGTTTAAATTGGGGTTAACCAGAGACAAAACTCAAGTTTTACTGATATCCCACTCTTCATACCTGCCATCAAAAATGGAAGAACAGACTGGTTCCACAGCCAGGGTTAAGTTTGGCCACGTCAGTTCATCCCTTCAGGACCCCATTCCAGTTTACCTTGTGGCTCATGCAGGGGGAATTATTGCCTGCCCCACTACTTGCTAAGCGCTCTCATCTCCCACTGAAGTTTGACATCTTTAAGGAATGATTCAAGTATATTGTCCAAAGCGGCTTCTTTCTGAATGAAGTACAGAAGCTATTTTGTGATCACCTTTGTGTACAAGAAAGGAAGACAATCCTTCATGTTACTGGAATGTGAGTCTTTTTGTATGCATCCTGGTAAATAAACAGGTTTTGCATGCTTCTCCAAAAACTGTATCAAACTGCCTGTGAAAAATTTATGACTACCGAGGAATAAAGATAATAATTGTTCTCTGTTGATTAAACATTCAATTGGTGACATACCAGCACCAGATAAATATTAAACCACTGTGAGCAAAATATCAGGAAATAAAACTTAAAGGGTTGCTTAATAATATAAGAAAAAAACATCTATTGTTCCTAATATGTTACTGTTCACTTAGGAAATTTATGACTCACCTGCGTAGCCTGCGTTTGCCCAAGTACTATGAGTATTGGAGAGAACGACAAAGTCGCGGCATTCAGGCTTCATTGAACTGCGCAGCCAAAAGTTCTGCAGCTTATTCCTGCACCCCAAGCCTGCAAAACTGGTTGGAAACCTCAGGAAAGTTAACTTGCTCATCAAATTGACTGTTGCTCTTCTAGCAAATACAGTAAGTTTGCTAGGTTTGCTTTAGACACCCACTAGTGTACAGAGATGAAAAGCAACAGCTCACTTATTTACAGTATTTTATCATCACGACGGAGGTTTGGTTTGGGCAAAGTTTTAAAGGGGTTATTATTTGTGTAAGGAACTTGCCTACCCACAGTTAATGAGCCATAAAATATTCAGGTTTGTTAATTATCTCTGTCGGCTTAATGGGAAAGCTTATCTTTTAAGTACATTGTGACAATTACAATCACTTGTTTACTGCAGAGCTTTTCTCACTGTTAAACATTACTGTGACTGGAGAGCATATTGCAAGCCCCATTTCACAAAATATTCTCAAATAAATACCARACCTTAAGCATGCTTTTTGGTCTGTACATTTTCCCCATACTTTGTTGAAATAGAGCAAAATCAAGAGTCTATTGACAAGTCTTGCGTGGTGCTACTGGGAGCACAGATGAGTTATTCTGTACTGCTGCCATCCTCATTTTAGATATATCATATCTAGCCCATCCTAAAATGCATTTAAGAATGACTATGGAGCTGAAGACTTTTGGGCTGTCCTAGGGCAGGACTCACACAGCCAAATTATCCCAGCAGGCTGATCTGTGGTAGCTCAGAGCAGTTGCATATATTGCATAACTAAGAAACAAACTTCACCATATTCAGAGTAACAGAGAGGTTCAGTATTACAGAAGGCTTCAGGCCTTTGTATGAGGTTGGGGCATTATAAAGTGTAATAACCAAGATTTTCAAAACTAGATATTTCCTTTTAGCCCTCTGAGCATAGATTTGGTACTTATAAAGGTGGCTTCACTTTCAAATGTTCCTAAAACCCAGTGGATCTGATGAAAGTTATATGGCTTCAAAAATGATCATTTGTATTTTTAATATCCTTTTTCCCAGAAGTTTTTCCATATTTTTTTTCTGTGTGGAAACATGCTGTTTCAACAGTTTCTTTCACCTCAGCCTGCACTATATGTCCATTTTAAGCTATAGCAAGCTCCATGAAGGCTGTAAATCAGTCATCTTGGTCTCCCACTCTTCCCAGACATCTCAGGTCAACTAGATCTCCAGTGAGGATGCACTGAGGAAGGTCAGATAGTATGTAGGAAATGCTTTGTTCTGGGGGATGTAGCCCAGCCATGAAGCCAAATCACTAAGGGACTTGGAGAACATGAAAGCAACCAGTCTATTATTTCTGTGAGGCACTGCTGAATCTCATGCAAATGCAACTAAACATCAAATGGATCAAAATGGAAGCAGCTGATCTATTCAGCAAGCTAAAATGTATGGATCTGAGTTGGTCTTTCCTGAAAATTCCAGATTTTTTTTAAAATTCCCCCAGTAGAATGCAGAAAATAATCAACAACAATTAAAATTTGCTATAAAAATTCCATACTGAAAAAAAATCACTTTCCATGAAATAAAATAGATGGAAAATTCATGAGTATCACTATGCTTTTATGTAAGAAAAAAGATGCAATTGTACCTACTTGTGGAAACAACTCAAAGAAGAGCAGCCAAAGGCAAATGCTGCATGGAGAAGTGGCTTTTTGGAAGCATACCACTTATCTCACTGAAAGAGAGAGAAACCTGGGTTTAAAATTATTTTTTTTATACTTCAAACAAACCTATTGTGCTCCTTACCCAACCTTTCTGAAAACTTTAAGAGCCGTTGAAATTTTATACTGAGGATGAACTGACCTAATTATTCTTTTATTCTACCAAAGAGGCTTCCAGACCACAAGATGACATTAACCTATCTTTATTATTAGACCCTGTCAACTTGGAGCTGAGTACAATGGCAGTTTTGAGGAGCAAAGAGCTTTCTACTGGTTGATAGCCTGTGTAATTTTTTTTGAGGAGGAAGTCTTTTGGATGCGGCTTCTCTTGAAGAGAGATTTGCACTGCRATTAGGAAAAGCTTTTAAGCTTCATACATGTCTTCTGAATAACTGACTTGGTGTTGCATGCGAGATCTATGACTATTGTGCTTGTCTCTGTTCCTGAAATAAAGGATATATCATCAATGTAAAACTAAAAAGTTTTGGAGAATGGTGGTATGCTAAGAAGCACCAAAGCCAGAAGAAAATGACCAAGACATACCAGAGGAAAACGTCACCCAAATTTAACCAAAAACATTAAAAGCCTGATTTGTACTATCCAGAAAAAGAATTCAGTCACATACACATTCATCAAATCCTTCTCTTTCTTTGCAAAAAAACAGCATGTATATTAAGCTGCTACTTTTCTGCACAGAATCAAAAGGGAGAAGATACTGAGAGTAAAAAGAAAAGTGCCAGTAACTGTCTAAGCTATGTCACCCTCTGGTTAGGGAAGCATCGCTTCCTCTCAGTCATACAATAAACACATAACAAGCAAAAACAAATTGCCAGAGAAAAACAAAGTCTCGAACATGAGACAGAAGATGGGTTGTACATGTGTCTGGCAGGGAATTGATGGAGGCAACAGACCCCTTCTCAGCTGCAAGGCAGTGGCAGCCTGCTGTGAGGCCAACAACCACTTATTTCTCAGGACTCTGAGTCAGAACATTTGTACTCCAGCCATAAATATATGCACACGTTTTCACAAGGGAGTTCCTGTGAACTGCCTGCATGCAAGAAAAATAATGTTTGCTTGTTTCTTTGCCTTGAGAYCTGAATGAAAAACCAAGTTCTTAGTGCATCAGCTGTGATGTTTTGCCAGCATTTTATTTATTTTCCTGAGCACAAGTAAAATCTACCAAAAACATATATAGCCTCACAGAATCAGAGAATACAGAAAGGAAGAGACCCTCCTTGGCTAGAGAGGTATCCCTTCTGCTCCCCTTCTAGAAAACAACTCTGATTCAAGCCTGTAAGTACAGTGTTTCATTCACTTCATGGAAGGAATCAGAAAAAAGCAATGCATAAAAATACAACACAGACATCCAAGGTGGAACAAAACTAATGTGACTATTCCCTGTGAATGCAGTATGTAGGGAAAGTCATTGGCTAATGATGGATAGCTACTTATGAGTACTCCTGAAGAGTTTATACAAGTAAGATAGAGTCCATGTGGACTTTACAAATCCAAATATTTGTTTGGATTCACTTGCCACTCTTTCTAATGTGATTTATCACATACATTTGACAACATTGTTTTGCTACCTACCCGGAAAATTACATTTTCTAAAAACTAAAGACCACAACTAAAAAAAAAAAAATTCCCAGAAGTGGATAGCTAACAAAACATGCTTGTTAGTACAGCTAGAAATCAAGAGAGTTTCACATAAGAATTAGGTAGCACTTGTGAAAATCATGGCTTTGTCTGTCTAAATGAAGAGTTACATTGGTTGTTACCCTCAAGCTGCAATCATAGCAAATCTGTAATCTGAACTAGGCTGGGTCACATTTATATCTGTTTATGCAGACTTTGGAAAGATGCATGCAATCTGAAAATGCTTTTTTTCTGAATCACCTGCAGAAGCAATGAAAATGATGAATGATACTCATGCAGTTAGTGAGTAAACTAGTTTGCACACCAATATCCTCATTCACATAACTCAAACTGTACACCAGAGCATTTACTCATAATCTGGCTGAATTTATATGGTATGGAAAATAGCTCTGGGTAAGAACACTTAACACTGAAATTTGTATCTTCTAGTTTGATTTTTAAAAGCATTTCAGATTTGGAAAACAGGTGGATCCCTGCACCATTTAGTTGTTCAGTTGATATGGAACAATATTGCCAAAGCTTTGTGCACATCCTGACACCCATCAATCATGAGTAGCCCATCTGGCCCTGTGCTATTTATTCCTATTCAGTGAAAAGATATTGCACAGGAGGCAGCTGGCTGGCTGCGGAGAACGTTTCCTTCTCTCTCCATTATCATGTCTCTGCCTGCAGAAGGCAGAATCCAGCCATAAGGACTCCGTTTTTTCATCTATGTGAGACCATGAAATAACTGAGGCTGTTCTGGCATAACTGTGTGGAAACGGATGGCACATGAGGTTGGATGTAGCTGCATTAATGTGACATCCAAGCAGGACATGCCATACCAGGCAGCATTAGCCGGGAGATGAAGATATGCCTCCCTTTGTGCCTCTTCTCCAGGCCACTCCAACATGCTGCCCCCAGAATCGGCACAGAAAGCAAAGGGAGTATAGTGCCCAGCGCTGCTCATAGCTCAGGAAAAACAAGGAAAAAAACTAAGTGATAGAGAGGCCCTGGAGATTAATATGAACATTAAATGACAGTCGGCACGTAGTCTTTAGGCTGTGGAAACACACCTAAGCACACTTAGTATTTTATTATTCTCTGATCCATGGGTTACATAGTTAAGCTGCTATTTGAAGAATTCAGTTATACCGAATTGTAGCTCTCTTCCATTGCAAAGGTGTCATGGGCAAGCCTTCAGGCTGCTAGCTCTCTGTCTTGATTACTGCGCAAAAAGTGCCAGTTATGTGGTGAGCTGAGCCACTTTGCGCGTGGGCTTAAAAAACAATACCGGAGAGCCTGGACCATCCAAAGGAAGGATGTAGAAACATTCAAATTGCTCTGCAGCTGCAAAATGAAACCCCATGGGAGCCAGACTCCTACTGTGGCAGTGCCCAGCTCAACCCCATCCTAGCAGAGATGGCAACGCGTTCAGAAATGGGAAGGGAGGCTCCTCTTTTTTTTCACATTGTCTTTCCCGTTCTTTGCAAATTTTCATACTGCCTTTAAAGATCCGCATTATAGAGAATTAATAAAAATACAACCCTGTATGTGGTTATAATGGACCATTTTTCTATATTCTTTCTATCTTTCTTTCTTTCTTTCTTTCTTTCCTTCTTTCTTTTTCTTCTTTCTTTCTTCTTTCTTTCTTTCTTTCTTTCCAAGACTTATTATTGTCCCCATTCCAGCATTCAGATTTGCCAGTTCAAAACTATACACAGACAGTCAAAAAAAAGGGATTTCCTCACATTTTCTTACTTAAATTCAATTCAGCCAAAAACACTGACCTCTTTTCCAAGCTATTCAAGCCCAGAACTGCCAGAAGCAATGAGTCTACAGGTTAAACAGGCTGAACTACAGCTGCTGCAAGAACTGCAGTCCGCTACCGGGACTCCCCAGCTTGGGGAGCTCCAGAACTTCCTCTGGAAAGGACAGGTCTCCCGAGTGATCTTTCCCCTTGCAGGCTCCATCACTCCACATGACCCAGGGAGACACAGCTTGGGACCCTGAAGAGCAACCTCAGAAACCATCCATTGACTGAACTGAAAGATATTTTCCAAAAATCCAGTGTGGTTGTTGGGGAACTTCCCAGCTCTCTGACTGCATGGAGCACAGAGGAGGAATTTAAGTTTCCAGGCTTTGTAGCACTAAGCAATGAATAATGCAGTTCCTCTTGTCTAACTTTCAATGAATGCTACTCATGTGACTTGTCTTCAGCACCTATCCAGGAACAAGAATAATTTCCCTCTGGAAGTACCTTCTCCTTTCCACTGGCTATGGGGGGATGCCTGTCTGGCCGGTTCAGATTTAGATGTAACAAAGCAAGAGCAGACACATCCTGTACACATACACATACAGGATGGCACCAGAAGAGAGGAATTTGGTTATCAAAGAATGATTTTTTTTTCATATTGACCAAAAGGAGACTTCAGAAGATGTTACTTTCATGCTGCCACCTTCACACTGTCACCCTTCCCTTCCCCATGATCTGTTCTCATGGGGGAAAGCAGAGCAGACATGGGCGACAGTCCATAGGAACAAGATAGGCTTCCCACATGGATGAGGGAGCAGCCCTGCGTATGCAATCCCCTCCCTCCCTTTTGCTATTTGATTTCAGTGCAGGGAGCTGAAACCTCTACGCCTTTTAGCCTGCTTTTCCTCTCCCAAGTCAACCTCCTTTCCAACTGTCTAAGGATGACTCTGCACTCTTCTAATACGATTTTCGTGCTGTGTAAAGACTAACACAGCATGATGAATAACAGTGTAAAGCTGAACCAGAGCTGCTCTACAAAATATTTTTGAAGACTGTGAATTTCTGCAGGCTAGCACAAGTCTCCAGGGCAATCACAAGTATGCAACAAAAATCACTAATCTGAATGACAGCCTGCTGCTGCCTGTCCTACTCCTGCCACTTCTGTCCCCACAAGAATATTTGGGGTTTTAGCATACACTTCAAAGTCATTGTTCCTTCTGTTTTGTTTGGCACAGCAGCACTCATTTTCAGAGGAAAAAAAAGGCAAGAGAATAGCTGTAGAAACACACAACCTGGTGACAGCCACAGCACAGCAAGACACTGATCAACGGCGAGCCCCAGAGCATTTGGGTGAGCAAGGTCGCACTGTCTGCAGTGCCAGCCGGAGTCCATGAGCCCTGTTCTGCAGCCACTGGGTAGCACGCCATTAGTTTGAGGGTGTTCTGATTATTTGTCTTGCAATTCATTAAAACTGTAAAAGCACAAATGTGCTTTATTTTATTATTGCTTTTGACTTCAGCAGATGTCTTGTGGGCAGCAACTGTCTCCTTAATATTCCTGTGAAAAAGCTTTCTGCTATACTGTACTGGGGGAAAAGATAATTGCATCGGAGGTGGGCCTCTTCCTTCACAGAAAAATTTCCCCACTCTGCATCATGTTTATGTTTAATGATGGCACATATTTGGAGCATTTCAGAACCGGTAGTTCATTAAAATAGCATCGTAGCCATTAGCCATGACATCCCATCTGGGAAATATATGAAGTATAAATTTTAAGTGAGACAATAAATCAAGCAAAGTTCTAAACCTTCAAAACAAACAAACAAACAAAAAGATAAAAGTGGCACATTACCCAAAACCTTCATGGCAATATGAAAAACAAAACAAGAAGAGTTAGATTCGGTTGTTTCTATCTTGCATTAATATAAACATTGTGTTGACAAAGCCACATCTCATTGACTTAGTACTAAGTGGTTAAAATATAAATTCGGCTCCCCTGTGGTGTCCCAGGTCTTCCCCTCCACCTGCCTCCTCTACTTCTTTGCTCTTTGCTGAATGACCTTCTCCAAGCCTACCTGCACTCCTTTGCTGAGCACCAAAACAAGCTCAGACAGTGTTTGCTGCTGGCTGTAGCAATAGCCTCAATGTATGCCTATACCAACATACGCCTACACCTGACGTACCAATGCATAAGTGCATCCAGGCCTACTCCTCTCAGTTATGGTGTCCAGCAACACATCAGAACAGGTTTGCTTTGAGCTGTTTGCYACACAAGAGGGATCCAAAGCACCTCAAAATAGTCTCTTGAGCCTTTCAGCAGAGCTTTGAAGGAGGCAAGGGAACCCGGAGGGTCACCACTCCCCATGGACATGGAGACATGCTGGGGAGAGTAGGAGAGACCAAGGGAAGATCATTCAGAATAGGAAATCAGAGAAAGGTCAGCAGGAGAATGAGGATACAGTTACCTGTCTTCCCAACACAGGCCCAAGCTTGTACCCAAGCCTCAGCTGAGCAACTGCAGGAATGGGCAAGCTCTGATGTGTGGAGAGGAGCCCAGACAGCTGCACAGTAGCTGCACTGGCAAGCCAGGTGCTCATGGGATATCCCTGCCTCCTTGGCCCAGGTCAGATACCATGGACCCCACCAGCCTTCGCAGTGACAACATAGCACCAAGCCAGTCCCTTGGTCCTTCCTCAGGCTTGAAGTGAGGCAGTGTAAACTGTACTGTCACCTGAGTATGATCTGTTGCACTACAGAAATAATTACGGCAAGGATTATGAGCACAGCAGCTAGATTTTGAACATTAACCAAACAGTCAACTCACAGCTCCCATTAGGCACCAGACAGATTCCAGTCACAGTTGGACACATTAATCCAGTTGAAAGCTGATGTACATGGAGTATCAAAAGTTAGCAAGAAGTACTATGTATTCAGACTCTTCATCCATCCTTTTCACCAAAAATCTCTTGTACGTAGCAAGATGAGGATGAACACAGTGTTAGGAGAGACTATGAAAGCGCAAATGCTCATGTTCTGGGGAAATGGATGGTGGTATTTAATCACCACTTTCAATTCCAGAGGCTTTGGGCTTTACATGGATGCTAGAAACCTCCTTATCAGAGCTTTTCCCCACAGTTTTAAGTGTCTACCAAGCCTGCAATCTGAGCAAGTCTGCCTGAAAAGGCTGGTGATGCTGGAGGCTCCATCTGTTGCTCACTCACAGCACAAACTGTCAGAAGACTGGGAATGCCACTCTCCCACCTTTTCGTACTCTCACACTGCTTTGCATAGATAAGATTTCAGAAGCACATTTGTGGCTCTGCTCAGAGGGGGATATGATAACACACTTGTCATGCTTTCTCTCTGCTGACATGCCTTCTCTGCAGACAGCAGATTGGGCTGCTGCTGACTTTAGTGTCTGAAAAGACAAAATCCCACATTAATATTTTCTCTATATTATTTTCAGGTAGGTGTTTCTTTCCTCTACTTCTTCTTCAGCAGCATTTAAGTCTCATACCTTTAATCAATACTATGCTTTGACTTTTCTGATTGTGCCATAATTTATCCTTCCTTTCCGTTTTAGCTTTATGTCATTTGCATTTCTCCCTGCTTTGTTTGGAAACGATCCTGTCGAGCAGGACACATGAAGCACTCGTTGCCATCAGCTACAATGTACATGGAAAAGCAAAGCATTCGTTCCTCAAGAATCATGTGGTACAAAAGGTTCAGAAGTTCTCAAAGACTTTCAACACTTCCATTTTGGAGTGCCCAGCCGAGATGATTGTGGGCAGCCATCAAAGGTGCGAAGCCCTACTATTGTTTTAAAGGCTTGATAAACTGTCAGGTGATAGCTAGGGATGTCACATACTGCAGAGGGAAGTTGCATTCTGGAGCTGTGTCAGTGTGAGCACAATTGCAGCTGGCACTCTCCCAAGTGGTTTGGTGACCCTCATTTAATTTGGGATTTGTGGACTAATTAACATCAATTCATGGAATCAATTCATGGTGCAGAGCATCAGAACCTCCAAGTTTAAGTGGAATAAATTGGACCACAATCCTTGCTCCTCTGCTCTTCAAAGCCTGAATTTCAACCCAACACACACATGCATGAGTGGATGCCATGATGTAAATGAAAGGAGACGAGCAGATTGAGTTGCCCTGTGGCTCTTAGATGTGGTAAGAGTAGAAGGAAGGCAGGAGGACATGTAAGCCATTGTCCCACACAACATTCATATTCCCAGCACTGAGTCACACCTTTTTTCCAGCTCCCAAAGTTTGTTTCTTGGGGACGTATGGCATGAGACAAGAGTGATGGTTTGGAGAACAGAGGTGGTGCAGTAACACTGCTGGAGAGTGCAGAGGAAAGTAGTAATGGGAATATTGCATCCCCTTAGCTTTTTCAGTAAATCTGAGCAGATACTAGACTCTATTCCAAGGTATTATGATAGAAAGCAGTTGTCAGTTACTGAAGAGCCATTATAAATTAAATGACTAATGAAACACAAATCAGTGAGGGAGCGTCGCTGCTGGGTATTTGCTTAATGGAACTAAGGTAAAAGAGAATTCAAAACATGAAGCAAGTTTCAGTTCTGAATATTGGAAGCTCAAGAGAACAAAGAAAAGTGCAAGTTATTCAGAAACAGCTTCTGTAGGCACAGAATGCAGATTTGTTCTCAAAATGACTGCAAAGTAATTGCTAAAGAGAACAATGTTCCTGACTTGCCTAATTATTTGTTGTGCATAAACATTTTGGAAGGGCCCTAGGGCACTAACAATTTATCACAAAATAAAAAATGACTACTTACAGACAAACTTCTGAAGTTTATGTAAAAGGACAATATGACTTTTCAAGAGGTGCATATTTGCTTTTGTTTGTGCAAAAGTAACAACTTGAAATACAGTCTTTACAAGTGCATCCTTTCTTCATAGAGAAAAGTATGTTTATGATGTGCTTCATAATAAATTCAGTTCATGCTACTGTAATGATGTTTGTCTAGCAATAACTTAGGAATTACAGTTAGCTTTAACATTAATTAATTCATTGTAATTTTCATGTGTTACTAACACATTTTACATCACCTGCTGGATCAGAATTACTCAAGGTTAATGGAAAATTTTTCTGTGCATGAATTTTCAGAATGCTTTTTCAAATATAGCAAATCATACAGCAAAGAAAAGCAAACTCTTGGGAGCATCTGTATGCAAGACAAAATTTCTAATTCATGTGCTGCATCTTTGTTTCCTGACTAGTAATGTGAAATCCTAAAATAAACTGAATGCCATAAGAGCCAGATCCCGTATCATGGTTATAGCAACAAGCTGAAATCATTAAGAGCTAAGATTTAGAGTTTATAATCTAGAAAAAGACTGTCTGGGAGAGGAAAAGCAGGTTGTGAACAGTCCTACATAAGGAATCCTACAGACGGAAGCTTCTGACCAACTTTGCTAGTACCATGAGCTACTTTTGAAGCTTGGTGTTTTGTGTAGCTGAACCTCAACCCAAATACCATGGGTTTAACTATGAAAGAGGGAAAGGCATTACTTCAGCCACATAGGAGATAAAAGTTAGAAGTTAGGAGTTGAAATTAAGCAATGAAGAATAAAAGATAAATATCAATGAGAAACAGCTGATAGTAAAGTCTCTAAGAATAAACTGCCAAAATTGCCATAAACTAAAAATGAGCAAAGACTACATTACAGACAGCCCTAGTGCACTACCCGGCAGCAGGAGTGGTTTAGCTATCTTTTTTAATTTGGCATATTTCAGACCTGAGTCTGCAGCAATTTATCCATTCATGCTTAACGAAGTTTAATTTACTGCTTGCAGTTCCTGTGCTCAGGACAGCAATGGCAGCAGGTGGGACAAAGACAAGTTCCATACTGCAGGCAAGATGTTGAAGTCCACACTGCGGAGCATGCAGAAGAAGGGGCTGCTACTTTGCAGTTTCACCGCACTGGGGGATGCTGGACCGCTGGCTGGCCCTTCCCTGGGTGGGATAGAGGAAGGGCAATTTGGCAGAAGTATCTTCCATGGAGAGGGTGGAAATACCCTGTAATGAAACATGTTTGCAGTCAGACTTCATTACAGAGTTGTGAATATTTAAAATAAAGCCCCTTTTCACATTTGCCCRCAGAAAAGGAAAAAGGGGAAGGAGGTGAAGCTGAGCAAATAGGTGGCTACACAGGATCATTTGGAAGCTGTTTAATAATGGACGAGGCATTTAATAACCAAAGGCATGCCATCTTTTCGTCTGGATAACAAACAAACAGGCGAGATGGAAAGACTTGGAAGAAAATCTCACTCTCTCTTTGTTGCCATGACAGCCTTATGAAAAATATTAGGCAGAAGATAACGTAAGCATCAAACTCAGGATGTGAAATTCCAGTGAAGTCAGGATATTATCTGATAGAATAGCTGGGTAATTCAGTAAGAGCCATTGTCTTCAAAAATCATACATATATACCAATGCTGGTGGGAACGAAATACAGCAAAGAGAACTAAAGCATGCTCCCATCCAGTCCTTCTGGAAAACAGTGAGACTGGGGATTAACAACAAGGCTTTCCATTTTAGTCTTCTTTTTCAAGATCAGAGAAATATTCAGAGCTCATCCTGAATGTGTTATTCTGTCCCCCTAGCTAGGTCTGGTTTTAACATTATCCTCAGTGGTGAATAGACTAAACCTCATTCATCTCATTCAAAATGACAAGTTATTATGAACTGATTTGGTAGTGCAAGCAAGTACTCTGAGGTGTGCCCAGCAGAACAACCCAATAAGAGGGAAGCCCATAGGTCAAACACCTTTCTATCTACGAGCTTAATTATGTCAAGAAATCAATAAGAGAGACAAGGGGCTACTTAGGGTCAGGACCCAAGAGGGGACTCACGCAGGTGAAGTACTTAAGTGCAACTGGAGTATGCAAATGCCACACTGGACTTCCTCACGTTTCACGTATCTGCCACTTATCTTTCAATGGTGTCTTACTTCAAAAACAGATAATAGCACCTAGAGCTTTAATTCACATTCTGAGTGAGCCCAGACCTATGCAGCCCAGGACCTAAGCCAGATCAGGACCCCTTCACATGGTGTGTGTCCCTCAGGGGCACCACTCGCAAAACCTGCCTGACACAGTCAGCATCAACCTTTTTATAAAATGCATTAGCTGTGTTGCTCTCCCTCTACCCAAAGCCAGAAGGTAGTGGGAGTGGTTCAGCTGATTTCTTCCTGTTATGCCATCATCTAGCACTTAGAGTACTAGACCAGCATTGAAACCCTGAGGTGCCTTGAATCCATACTTTGTAGAAGAGCATTCAGTCCTTGCATACAAGATTACAAGCTAATGGAGTAAGGACAGCATGCACTCTCACATCCTCCACCCATCTGGCCCGAAGGCAGAATGAGCCCACGAGTGTGCAGTCCAGGCCCTCCCAGGCTGGGATATCTCACCTGCAGGTTGAAGTCCATGGTCCCAGTTTTCCAGTTTGCTTTCAAACTTTGTTTAATGCACAGCACAAGACTCTTCCCTGTGCTGTTAGTGACCACCTCAGCCTAGGATTGCTCTAGGGAAAAGCTCTAAGCATCAAGCTAGAGATCTATACCAAGCCAGTAATTCCTCATGCCTTTTCTGCACAATGGTATGGCTTTAGGAAGAGAGGGCAACCTCTTTTCCTTCTCAGGGACAAGGGGCTAGTGCCTTCTCTTTGAACCCTACGAGGACAAGGAAGGAACTGAACCCGGGACTCTTGCTCTAGCCTAGTAGTTAGATAACTCACCACGGTAGTCAGTGGGAGCATCAGCTCCTCTCACCATCTTGAGGGAAGAACATGAGCCTTGCATCATCTTGTAAAGAAGAATTGTCACCTAGAAGAATATTGTCAAGCCTGTGTTCACCAGTTTGGCAGAAGTGTCCCTTGAAGAGAGATCCCTGCTCTGTACAGCCCCCCTCTAGAGCAGACTGGCCACATCCGCTCTACACAGTACTCAGCTGGCCATCATGCACTACCCCTGGTGGCACTCAGATAAAATTATTCTTCTTTGTGTGTGTTTTTTCAATGTAAGGTATCTGAAATGTTCAAAATGCCACCCAGGTGAGTGGTGGTGTTATAGCATGAAGCTGAGATTGTGTGCAACAGGCCCTGGAGTGTGGCACAAAGGCAGCTGATGGTGCTGTTGGGGTTAAGCTGTTGGAGACCCTTGGAGGGGCCATATCTCATACATACTGCATGTAGGAAGGGATCCCTGGAGTGAATTGTCCCCAGCAACAATCCCAGTATTGCCTTGGAGAGGGCTTGCTGGAGTTGTCCAAAGCAGAGTCATGGAGTAACATAACAGCTAAGCTGTGTGACCAGTTGAGAGTCTAGTGCCRAAGTTTGCTTGCTGAACCCCTTATTCAGTGGTACAGACACTCCCTCAGTCTCTTCATACCCAGCATGTAGTCACTGAACACACATTGCTGGATTTCACTCCAAGGACCCGGTACCGTAAAGATAGACAACACAGCACCTCACTTTCAGCCAAAGCAGTCTTTCATACCCGTTAGAGCCGTACAACCACTCAGATTCCTAGTGGGAGTATACTCAGTAACTTTGAAGAACAGGACACTTTTATTAGCATATTTTTATAGGCTGATTTTGCAACTGTAGTTTTGGCAGCTAGCTTTTGCAACTTTGGCCAAAACCTGTAAATAATGGAAATGAGAGCCATTACTTTAGCAACTCTGTGCACTTCAAGCTGCTGTGAACACCTGATCTTTTCTTCAGGTCCCATAAATCTGCTAATTATAAGAGACATGAATTCTAGAACACATGGAGGACTGCGGGATTTCTCCCTTCAGCTTGATGCCTTCTGGTGGCCATTCAGGAGTGTAAATCCTGACAGATGAATTAGAGGCAAGACTGGGAAAAATGTTACCCCCAAAATGAAAATGTCTGTACCATTCCAGTAAAAAAATAAGCTCATGAAGAAACATCACCATGCAGATGATGTCCCTCTGCGGCTCAACAAAGCCCAAACCAGGCCCTGAACAAAATATGAATTTATATCACTGCTGCAGATAAAATATGATCCCCTTCCAGGGTAGAAAACCAAACAGGAGATCATGATGATCCTAAAAAAAGAGATTATAAATAAAAACACTTTCTGGGATCTGGGCTGTGTGAATAACAAATTCAGAGACATAAATAAGCCAGGCCAATGAAAAAAATGAGCTACTTGTACCCCCAACATACAGCCCTGTACTAAGGCATATTCAGGGTATGACATAATTTATTTCAAACTTACTGAACATTTCTAAGACACACAAAAAAAAAAGAAGAAAAAGAAGAAGAAAAGACTACTTTTCCCAGTTTTTAGGAAAAGAAAAGGATGAATATGAGTTTCCAAACTGCCTTCCTTCCCCCGCACACCCTAGCACATAGTTTTTCTCCCATGCRTAACATATGCTGATTTTGCAGAGAGCCTCATATTTTCTAAAGCCAGCCCTGCAGTGAAAACACACACAGTTTCAGTGCTGAATCAGTGTTATGCCAATGGTCTCTGTCAAATTCAGGCAGCCAGCCAGCAGCATGAAAACTTCTCAGCTACCAACGACTGGGGGAGGAGGATGGAAAGTTGAGGTAGTCCTTGTCCTCCTGAAAAATCCAGTATTTTCTGTTCTTACAGACTTTATTCTTCTGGATGTAGGACAAACGGACAGAACAGACTGTCTCATCATGTAGCCCATTTTTTTCTATCAATCATATGCCTATCTAATTTTACTCGGTTACCCGTGTATTAAACTCAATAACTTGTTTTTGGCTACAGCATATCTTCCAGAAAGACCTGCAGTGCTAATTTGCAAATAAAAAATAAAATTCACTGCTTCCAGGGCTAGTTCTTTCCTGATGATGAATCACCCTCACTGTTAAAAGTGTATATCTTATATCTCTTCTGATTTTTAATTGAAATTCTCATCTGAATGTTGCTTCTGGTTCCGGCAGGGTTAAGCCAATGAATCACCACAGCTCTGATCCAGCAAGACAGCTCCTATGCATAACAAAGAAATCCGTAGCCTTATGAAATGCAGAAAGCTAAATGGACAAATGCTTCTCATATATCAAATCTACCAGCACACACACTCATGCATCCTGAGCTGAGCTGAGCTGAGAGCATCCTAGGCACAGACAAGCATCATTTAGGGCTTTTTTAATCTAGTATCACAATCAAATATTCAGGAAGGAAAATGTTAATAGAGATCAATCCCAAACAGAGAACTTTTGGTAAGAAAAAGTTCAAAATCAGTGGACTACAGAAGAGACAAAGACAATATTGCATAAATGTTTGAGCTTCAGACTGAAGCTAGGAAGATAAAATTACAGCATCAGTTGTCCCTTTATCTATAGGTGGCTTGAAAACTGTGTCGGAAACTTCCCAGTGCTTTCACAGAGCAATAGACTTGAACATTGCAGTTAATCTTGTTCACTTGCCTGCTCATCAGTTTTTTCTGCAAACATCAAGGGAGACTCTAACATTAATCCCAAAGCCCTCTAGACTGGTTTCTTGGTTAATTGTACTAACTCCTTCTTGTTTGTGGAGGCAAAAATTGTCTAAACAATGTTTTCCCACAAAGCTTTGATTCATAAGGACTCTGCTGTTTTCAGTTTTAGGTCTTCCTGCCTGGCTCACCCTGCAGAAAATCAGGGCACTGGTGGTTCCCACTGGTGTAAATTTAYAGACTAACTCCCCTGAATTCCACAGAATGTAAACACACACAAAGCCAGTGTCTGCAGCCTCTCAAAACACTGACTGAGGGACTGTAATCAAGAATCTTCCTTACAAAAAAGTCTTGCACTGCTCCAGAAGAGTCACCTCCTCAATGCTTTTCTTCAGGGTGGGTTGAAGATGTCTAAAAGTTAGATATTAAAGTAAAGGGAATGAGGATTTAACTGTTTTCCATAAAGGGCCAAAAAGTTTGAACTAACAAATCAAAGAAGCAAATCAGAGTAGTCCTCAAATGGTAAGGAAAAGATAACCAATTTACGCAGGCATGCAGGTTTACCTTGCAGAAACTCTCACAAAGAGAAGTTGAACGATTAAAAAAAAAAAAACAGGCACTCACTAGTATAGGAGAGACAATATACAGAATATACTACATTATTTCAAAATAAATAAAGTTGAACTGCTTGCTTCTAAATCGGGGAAACTTAAGGTGCAACTCTTCTGCCATGACTTGGGCACTTAAAAGTTGTATTCAAGTCTGAGCCGGTCACCCTTGGCTCCCTTCACAGCTGGTGCAGAGAAAAGGCACTTTGAGAGTGACTCACCTCATCATGGTGGTGACTCTAACTCTTTTTAGTTGGTGTGGAATCTCTACAGAAAATTTGGTAATAGACGTGTGTGTGTGTGCACGCGTGTGCGCCTGTGCACACACACACACACACTTCTATAACTCAAAGGAGGTTTAAAAGAGTAATACTGTGAAAAATGAAAACAATATAATTTATTCATTATCAAGATTATACTAACAGAATGAGAACAGTTAGTTGTTATGCACTGGAATACAAAAAAGGTCACCATCACCTTGTAAAGGACCTTGTAACGCTCTCCTAAGCACCCATTTTCATGATCAACCTGAGTCGCCACATGCCCGTCCCTACAGACTTGGGGGATAAGCACTGAAATCCCCACCAAAGGCTATCATGGAGGGGCACAAATGCAAAGTCCTCTGTAACAGGTTAAGACATTAGTAAGAAAATAAATTTAAAAAAACTATGGAAGCTTGTTACTTATTGCTACATCTTGCTGTACCAAGTTCTTACATGCTATAATAAGCTTGTGCAAGGTTGGTAGGTGCCCTGCTCATTATGCCACCACTGCCTGTTATTATTGAGACAAAATGACAAAGAAGGATTTTAGAGAGATTTATACATTTCTGGTGGGGATGTATCCCCAACTGTCCCCAAGGAAAGAGCTGTCTCTGTCTCTTCAGAACAGCATCTCCAGCAGTCAGACAAAGCATGTCCAGAGGTGCCCACTCTCTGCATCAGCTCTAAAGAATGTCCAGGGGACTATTCAGACTTTGATATCTAACTTTTAGACGTCTGAAGCTGGAGTAGGTGAATGCCACTGTAAGAGTATTGCCACTAATAAAGAAAAGCTTGAATAACAAGTATTTTTTATCAAGCATATCTTACTTAGCTAGAGGAAGAAAGATCTTTGCGATGGCAGAAAAACATGGTGCAATCTGATAAGTACAGGAAACAATGCAATACCATGGTACCTGAGTTTATCAGCAGGAGACGATAACCCATCAGTCTTTCCACACCTGGCCTGGCTGGTTCAAGGTGACCCAAATACATCCCCCTGGCCCGATGCAGTGTGCTGGAAACAGAAACAGCCTATCTGAAACTTTTTTATTTCAAACCAGCTGCAATACTGCCATGCGTCAAACTCAGCAACTTTGCTTATTTGTTTGTTTTACCCTGAACTGTACATAAAGTGCTTATTCTCTTAAAAAGAAATTTGAGTGGAAGTGCTGCACAGGGTGTCTGGCTGAACCTCAGGGCTGTTTGGCTCATGTCTGTTTACAGAGGACTTGTAGCTTGAGACAGTTTTAAAGGTCTACATGGACCCTATTCCAACACCTCCACTGGTGTTATGCACTCTTTAAAGTTCAGCTGCATCTGATGATCTGGGCAAGTGCGAGAAATACAAACAGCCTGGATACCCCACTCCTGTTTTAGCATCAGTCCACCATGCAACTCCCCAGACATAAAATGTTACTGGTGCTCCTTCGTATCACCTCTTACCCAGCAACAGTGGGTAACAAACACCTAAAACAGGGAACAAAATGTCAATGCATCACTTTCATACGCTACAGGAGTACTATTTTAAGGCAGTTATATCCAGAGTGTTTCATTCATGATCCCAGCTCCAGGTCTGCAAATTCATTTTCATGTCGTTTTCTAGTCACAGCCTCTCCTCATCTCCTCTCTGGGAACCGTTACTTTAGGGTAGGCCTTCAATGCAGAGTTCATCTGGGTTCTTGCTGAAATGTTGCTTTCCTCTGCCATACAAATTGAAAAAATCCCTTATCTGCAGGAGCTAAGGATACTTTCAGCATAAACATCTGAATATTTCAGATTTGCTTTGGATTTGGCTAGCAGCTTGTCTGTCCTGCAGATGAACTCAAAAACTGTTCATCGTGCCATACTGTCCTATAGCTTCATAAAATGGTCTTGTTTTCTTGCCTCCCTTAGCCCCTTGTCCCCACACTGGAAGTTGTCTGGATTGTTGTAGCATTTAAATGCCAATCCCTTCCCACGTGCATGTTGTGTTTCTGCTGTCCTTGTGATACGTTTGAACAGAAAGGCTCTCCTGGCACGCTGTTAGCCTKCCTAGGCCTGACCTTGCCCCCCCTAAGCTTTTGGTGGGAATTCAGTAAGACTCATCACTTCGGAAGACCCCAGAAATCAAGAACTCTGAAATTTCCTAGTAGACAACAGCAAAAGGGCTTCTAAAAGAGCATCTTCAGCATGGGAAAGAAATACAATACTGAAGACTATGTTCAGAATGACCAAAGAATATAGTCCTGCATTTGACATATCGATAGTGTTTGTCTGATACTGCTTCTACTGAACTACTGATGATTATTCTAAATTTACAGTGTGGTGTTGCCAGTCTGGGCTCAAGGCTGTCTTCCAAAATGACAAGCTTATCAGCTCAGGAGATTCTGTTATTTGTCTTCACTGCCCACATTTCCACAACATGGCATGCTTCTGCATCAATGCAAAATGCCATCAGCATCCTTATTCCTGGAATATAACTTTCATTCACTGCCACAACACTGTACCCCTTCCAGTTGTTGGCTTAATTTACCAAACTGGAAAAGTAATGGCACTTCCAAACAAGTTTTCCCTCAGTGCAATTATAATCTTGGATTGGCACAGCTTGTGAGCAGAACCAGGAGTTCAACCCAAGACACAGGCTTATGCAGCACTGAAGTGGACAAGGCCACACAACTAGAAATTTGTGTGTGCTCACTTTTCATTGAAGACATGTCCTTAATGAAAATGACTATCACTTTGTAAACAACAATTGTCAACAGTACAGGGAGAAACTAAATTTGCATTGAATATTGGTAGGCTAGGGGTTAAAATGAACAATCTCCATACAAGACACTTCTGAAAAAAAAGGCTTCCTCTGATGTGGCCATTACACAAATGGGATTTTGCTACAGTTTGTCACATGCAATTTAAGACAAAGATACCTTTTTTTTTTGTTAGTACTTTTGTACTCAACTCCAAACTCTGTTATCACTTTGCCTGCAAAGTTGAACATCCTCAGATACAGTTTAAAGCATTTCATGTTTCAGTTGCAAAGCAAAGAGTGAGAAAAGCCGATCTGATAACATACGGAGGAAATTAGCTGTGAGGAGGCAATCACGAAGGAGGGTGCAGCCTGGTGAAAGAACTCCTGAATTCCTACAAAACAGGGCTTGCATGGCTCATAGACAGAGCTTAAACTAGAAAGATGAAGGGGGAAAATCATCTTGGTTTTACTACTCAGGAATAGCAAATGAGGTAACCAAGAATATGGCAACAGCTAGTGGAATATACTGCACAGGAGGATGGGCAGTATGAGGAAGACACTATTCGTATTGATAGGAACCAAAGTCAAGTAGCTGATAGTGGTTTTAAAGGACTGTACCTCCCCTGGCTGGGTTATTGAGTGTGGCTGGTAAAAAAACACTTCCCATTGCGTACCAATGTAAGAGGCCTGGCAAACAAACTGGGCAAGGTCAAACCGTTGGTACAGGATGTAGACGCAGACACGATAAGGGTCCACAGCATGTGGTAAAGTAGCAGCCACATCTAAAGCAGAGGTATTGAGGAAATGTAGTGTGCAGAGAGACAGAGACAGAGATTAAGGCGGTAGGGTGCATCAGCAAAGGAACAGAGTGTAAAAATGCAAAGACGGAAACAGTGGCATGGACAAAATAGTATCTGTCTCAAGCTCACCAGAAAAAGAAAGGAAAGAGAGGTCTTACTGGGCTGAGAATCTGTTATATAATTTCATGATAAGATCTGGCTGTTCCAGGTATTTAGGCATGTTATATTAGCTTTACTAATAATTGCATCATTAAGGGAGACTTTAATGTCCTAGGTAAAAACTGTAGAATAAGTATGATGAGTAATAGTAGGGTCAATTACTTCTAAATGGCTGACAGATTTCTCCACAAAATAGCCAAAGAGCCCAACAGATTGTATGATATTTTGTACTGGTCTTGTAATTGCTGAAGCTTTTTTAGGAAGATTTGGTCATAAAAAATAAAATCCCAGAAGCTAATAAGGTGAGTTTATACTAAATGGAAGAGTACGTGAAAGTAGGGCTGCAAGTTCTTCACTAAAGGCAGAACATGTAGAAATTAAGGAAATGAACTAAATCACCTCGTCCTGGAAAGGTCTTTAGAGTGACTAATTGAAAATATTTCTGCTGTTCACTTGGAGCTAACTACTTCTTAATGGAAAAGGAATAAAAGATATTCAGGGTATTGTACAAGACRTTGGAGAATGGGGTAAAAATCTGGTCATCAGTATGCAAGAAGTTGAGATCAGAATTAAAAAGACGAAGACTAGCAGTGTCTACGTGGCCAAAGCAATAAGAAATTTATCTTGTGGGAGAAAGGAGTAATCTGATTTGTGTATCTTTGCAGAGTGAAGAATGAGAGGTACGTTAAACCCAGAAAGGATGGAGAAAAAATTTGCTTAAAGAAAAAAAAAAGGCATCACTTAAAGAACAAATGGGTTAATAAATAGGTTAAAAACAACTGACCATGCACATGTTTGTCACGGAAATGGGAAAGTCTCTTACAATTAGAGGAGCTGGTCAGCTTATTCATCAGTGACCTGGATGGTGGGGCACAGTGCACCCACAGCAAGTTTGCTGATGACACAAAACTGGGAGGAGTGGCTGATGCACCAGAGGGCTGTGCTGCCATTCAGAGGGACCTCAACCGTGGAACAGCCTTCTGGTCAAAGCAGGGGCACAGACCCCAACTAGGTCTACGACCTAGAGCTCAGCCAGTTTATATGACATGGCTGACAGCAAAAATGAGTGACTTTGAGGCTTAGGAGGGCTCTTCCTTCCTATTGCCTACCCTAGCTAATATAATGCCACTGACAGCAGTGCATTGCTGCTTATTAAAACCTGCAGAAAAGTAGGGCAAACTGGACATCTGCCTTGTTTTCTCCTCACTAAAACAAACAGTATAGGAAATAATAACACAGGAAACTGAAGACAGCACAAGATCAAAGGTGTAATAATCAGCTGGCATTAATGTTCCAATATTGGACCCCCTGATTTTGCTTTTGATGCAGTGCAGGATCCTGCCTATTGGGCTGTAACTGCTGATAATTACACTGCATTGATTTTTTTTCTGTCTCTCATAGTACCAGAGTCAATTTCCCCTCTTTGCTGATGCATAGAGCTTGCCAATGTGCGTAGGTTGAATGGGAAGAGCTTGGATTCAATAAAAAAAAACAACCCACCTCCCATTGCCAGCAGTATCTTCAAAGACAAGGAAATAAAGGCTCAGGCCTACAGTAGGCAACCCGTGTTACTGTGCACAGCTCCAGGGACTTCCACTTGCCTTAAAGAGTTTCGCTGCAACAACCTGCGTTGCCTGAGGCATTTATTCGTAGAGTGTATCTACATGCAGGCAGCTTTCAGTGACCACCCGGCAGACTTAACCAGGCTGGCCTTCTGCTTGCTAGGTGGGATACTGATAACAACAACTCTCTAGCAGCTGAGGATTCAGGAGCAGCTTCAAAATCCTGTGGAGAAAGTAGTAAATATTCGGGCAGCTGGCCACTGCTGAGCTCTGCGCCACAGCTATCCCTGCTGCTCTGAAGGAAGCTCCAGCTTAAGACAAATTGGCCCAAACACAACACAAGGAATATGTGGAAGAATGGTTAAGTGAAAAGGGGCATGATCTCTTAGAAGTGAGCAATCCTGTCTTCACAATAGAGGGAGGATCCCTGCGGCTATGTGAACTGTCCTTGAGCATTCCTAGACCATTACAGAAGGGGAAGGCAAGTAGTGGTAAACAAGTAAAGGAGGGGGCTGACAAGCCCCTCCACGTGAACAGCAACTTTGCACCAATCGTGTATTCGCTTTAGGCACGTGAACAGAGACTGTAAACCAATCATACAGCTATTGCTAGTGCATGCTTATTGCTTGTCTATATATACTCTGTGTAAGCTCTAATAAAGGGAGAACGACCATACTCATATTGAGACTCATCGTTACTCCGGGTCCGTCTCCCACTCCGACAGGAATAAGGCTGAAATCATGTCTGGTAAACAAGAGGAACAGTAAACTGAAAAAATAATGGACCAAAGCAGATGTCCCAGAAATTAGTCCTAGGTAGTGAGCAAAGCCATGAGGTAACAGTTTAATGTTTTCACCTTCCTCTTTTGGGGCCCTTAAAAATGAAGACAGATGGAGCACAGAGGGACTGAAGTGATGATTTATATTATCACCAAGGCTGCCAGGCCACCGTCTGCTGGGGCCCTTCTCCTTGTATGTTTTCCACTCAAAGCACAAAGGTGAAATCCATTACATAGGCACCTCCATCAGTTTCAACTCTGTCCTGAAGAGTACCTGGATATGAGATTTTAGCCCTTCTTTCCCTCATGGCTAATTTTCTTTCTGCATGCTGTTTCTTGCCTTTTTGCCTTGCTGTCTGTTTAAGAAGAATCTGAATTAGAGGACTAGGAGGGTCTTTCTAGTACTCTGTGCCTCTGACCAAAGAGGCTACTAAATGTAATGCCATAAATAGCCTGATGCTTGGAAAAGCTTTCCAGGTCTTGGAGTTGTTGAAAGATCATTTGCTAAGCCTGACTAACTGCAAATAAGGAGTACATTCATTTATTACCCTTTCCTGTAGGCTGTGACATGCACAGCTCCAACTCCAGAGCACAGCACAGCCATTATTTTTTAGCACTTCTAGACTCTAGTCATTTCTTTAAATCTTCTTTAGTTATTAGATTAACTCATTTTTCCGAGTACCTCAGTATCACGGTTATTTGTGGAGAAGGGCGACAAAGAATATTTAGTGTGCTTTATGGGTTTTCACACGCCCTGTGATAAGTGCCTCTCATTCACCAAATTCATTTATAGCTGTATTTTTTGTCTCTCTCTGGCTGCACCACAGAAGATAACAAGTTTTGCCCAACTAACCCAGCACTATTTACAATTCAAGTATTATGCTTCCATCCGTAGTATTTAAAGAGACTGCTAATTTAGACAAAGCAGACAAACCCAAACAGTGGGAAATACCAGGAGAAGCCTTGAGGAGGGTGTGCCGTGTCAGTCACAGGGAGACCAGGTTGGCAAAGAGCATGGGAATCCCCATCTCTTTCATTGAGGGACGCAGGATTCTCACCTTTAGCACTCATAGCATTCAAACCTCTACCTCTTTCTCACCCCTCTGACCTCAAAACCCTACCTTTCAGCCTCAGGATGGCTGAAAATGATTTTATGTGAATCTACACTATGTGCTAAAGCCCTAGTGTTCCCCAGAGGAGCCATGCAGCCTTCTGTTTAACTAGCATGACCAAAACATGTTGCACCACAGTAACACGTTGCACCACTGATATCTCTGTGGAAAACCAAGAGGTTATTCATCTTTATTATGTTTTTAAGCTCTGAGAGTCTAAAAACAGATTTATTTTTTTAAACTGAAATAGAGGACAGTTCGTGACAGCTAGAACAGCAGGTGGCCAGCGATCATTTCATTTTAAAGGAAGATGACTAATTCTCTCCCGTCACACATGAAAGCTATTTCAATATCAAACAAAGAGTCTAATTCTGAGAGACTGCATTATCCTCCGAGCACTTGAACCCTGAGATCTTCCTTTTCTATTTCATGCAAAGTTCACTTTGCATCTCATGCACAACTTCTGTAACATGCTTCTTAAGAGATTTCGAAGCAACCTCTCCCTTGTACCAGGGAAAGTTATCTAGTTGCAAATGCAACATATAAGATCTCATTAATTCAACTGAGGAAAATGTGGTGGTAGTTACAGTGTGCGCTCCAGTTAGAGATATGCAAGAAGAAAAACATGTCAGAGGGAGAGAGGGAAAAAAAAGGAGTCATTTATCATTTTGTCCAGTTTGTGGAAGGAGAGGATTTCAAATCTAGTTTTCTAATATTTGAAGGGAAATGAGTTGTATCTGTTGGGTTTTTTCCTCCTAAATCTATGAAGAGAGATCCCACACCTATTCAAGCTACTTAACACTGGTGCAGTGGCAGAAAGCAATCCTAAAGCCTCTGGCACTGAATTTGGAAGGATTTCTGTGGTACAGCTACTCTCACAGCTCCTTTTCCAACCTTTTCTTAGAGAAGGAGCATTTCTGAAGATTGGCCGAATGCCTAAAAGCTTTTTCAACCCAACTACCCTGACCACCAGAAAGACACCAAAGAGGCTGTAAAGAAAAACACATTTCTTAGAGCAGTCCTTGGATTTGCTATAGGAACTGGTCTTGTTGAGACCTTGGAAGTGAGACTACATTGGTCCCATGTCCTTTAGTCTTGCATGAAGCACAAAGTGGGAAGATCATCAGATTTGGCTCAGATCGTTTCAGTGGTTCAAAAAACAGCAATTAAGACCACAGCTCTGGTCCCATCTACACTGTGCTGGAAGTGCTTGATCAGTTTACACACCATTTAAGTCTGCTAAAAAGCACTGACAGCACAGAATCTGCCTTAGAGAAACTGCCTACTCTTGGAGGCAGCAAGACAGGGAAATTCAAGCTGTAGTAAGTGCCTCTCAAAGCACAGATGAACTTGTTTTTTGAAAAGTTGCAAGTGGGAAGACTTGAGCTGRTTTTTACTGGAAGAGCAAACAGCATACTCTCAACACAAATTGTAAGCCAAACGAAAGGAGAAACAAAACTTCTCTGTAATTCCACCTGAGCAGACACAACAGGCAAAGCTTCACTTCAGATGGTTAATTGCTAGCAGCATTACAAATAACTGAAAAGGGCATCTACGTATGAGAAGTATGAGGCCTTTATTAACCAGCAGAGCAACCAGCCCTATCTAAAATTATGCATTTGGTGCATGCCCAATTTAACTGTAACTGTTCAAAACATACAAAAGAACCATCACTTCTAGTTCTTCTCCCTCTAACAGATAAATTATAAGTACCAATATTTCATCTGTAGTTGGTGCTAAATGCTTGTTAATCCCATTTTATATAATCCCACATAGGCTGGGACTGTGGTCCTTGATTAGCAATTTGCAGAGCACTGAACAGTAAAATTTAATGAACTCTCATGAGGAACAGGAATATACAATGTTCCTAGCCTGCTTTGGTGCCCAGCTGCAAATCTAAAGACTGAAACTCCCCACACTTGTGGGAATTACCTGTTTAAGGAAATTATATATTCTTACAGCCACACCCTTTATAATATCTTTTAAAAAAAAAGAGGATATAGAACAATAAACTGTTCAAAAAAAAACAAGCGACAACCTCAGCTCAGGGGAAAAACTACTTCTGCAAATTAACAGTGTGACACTTAAAATAAGACTGAAGCAATTAGAAGAGTCAGAACTGCCTGGAAGCGTCAAGAGGAGATAAACACTGTTCCAATGGCTTAAGGGCATCTTGCTTGTGCCATAAGGACCTATGAGCAAAGCACAATTCAAAAGTCTTTGCAAGATGAAGTGCATTCAAAAGAGAATGCAACATCTTCAAGGCCAAGAGTGGCAGCTTTTTACAAGTTACTACCTTGACAGATCTTCAGCTTGAAGCTAGTGGTAATGTGAATATAAATAATAAGAGCAAAGACAAGAGAGGTCAAGTGTTTACCCTCTTGCTTAACTCTCCTGTGCTAAGCCTCACCGCAGTGATGCAGGATTTCAGAGCTGTGAGTGATACAGGGCTGTGCTCCTGGGGCTTCAGGATGTGGAGTGAGTAAAGGATGAAGCAGTAACTTAAACTGGAAGTCTACCACTGCTGTGAAAGTGTCTCACATTTCCATCTCCTTTTAAGTTTGGTAACAGCAGCAGGCTTTTGAATAAAGAAAAGCACTACATGGCATTTAAATATCAGATCTAATGTAATTATGTGTAAGTTGGAACAATTATATAAAAATCATGCTATAAAGAAAGGAGGCAAAGCACTCAGCCATCTCAAATGAATGAAAATGTCAGAAGGGACCTAAGTCTTCATTACAAACTGATGACCTGCTAAATTACATTGCCAGAGCACATGCAAGCCAGTCATTGACAGGCTAATTCCAGCCTGCCTCTGCAGAGTGGTGAGAAATCCTTCTTTCAAGCCCATAACCTGAAAGCAGATGAAAAGAGCAATGAAACTGAAAGGCTTCATAGGGATGTGCTGGACCTTACTGATACTGCACCAGAACTTGATTAGAGAAGTTACAGGAGGCTTCATATTTCTCTGACTGTCTCAGCAGAGAGACTCTAATAAGAAATGTAATGGATAGTTTGAGAGTGCTTAAAGGAGAACAGTCCCTGACCCATTAACACCAGGAAGCCAGTTATTCTCATAAATGCATTCTTTCAAGGTGTAAGTGCAAAGAGGTGCAGCAGGAATGCAGATGATGGCAGGGCTGGAGTTTCGCATTGGGCACAGAGGAGGGTTGTAGCTGGAAGTGCTCCTGGGATGCATCTGCACCATGCAGGGGACCCATTAGCTAGAGCTAGCTTTGGGGCAACACGAGGCACCAAATCCCAAGCTGTTTAGCTCTGCTGTGGCTCAGGGATTAGTACCTCAGTGCAGCACAGTATTAAAATGATTATTTCCTTTCCAGAGCAGGCAAAACACAGTGCTGTGCTGTGGCTGTATAGGCACACTCAAAGCTTTCTTGGGGTGTGCCAGCTATACAATACAACTGTTTCCCTACTCTGACTCCTATGAACTTTGAGCAAATCTTTAAACCTCTGTATTCAAGCATGGATGAAATATGACCATTAGGCCTACCCACTTTTCCAGGCTGTAAAACTGATGGACTTGGCTGTGACATCTTTAACAGCAGACCAATCAGGATATCACAGCCCTGCACCACAGTAGGAAAAAGCCCATCCAGACCATGCTGTCTCTTAGGATAAGGTGGATGAGGTTTTTATGTTTCCTTGAACATAATGACTGCTTATGTGCCCAGTCCTCAGCAGAGAGGGGCTGTACAGCTCCTTGAGCACCTATGCTGGTTGTGCTCTGGCTGCAGGGCTACTGAACCACTCCAAAGGGCTACCAAGACAAGCAGGAAACAAGTCCAAAGCAATGACATGCAAAGGTTGGCAAGGTCGGTTAAAATAGACAGGCTTTCTGAGCAGGGAGGACACAAGGAATGGACACAATCCCTCATTCTTGTGAGATGTCACAGCTTATCACAGGCCTCAGGAAAAAGGGAGCATGGTGTCACTAAGGGCCTGAGATGGCTCGGGAGGAAGCCTCACCCCGTGTTAGACAGATGGAGATCTTCATACTCCTCTTAGTARCTTCTCTGGGGAAATCCTTTATGCTCAAAGAGAATTTTAAAAATAAGGAGAAAGCTTTTACGGCTTCATATACATGGCCAAGGAGAACTCAAATGTCATCTGCCTTGCAAAGGGCAAAATAAGCTTCTGCAAAAACCTCCAGTTTTTCCTCAGGATGGATACACTGCTAGTTGTTCTGCTTATACCATCAAACCAGTCACTAAACATAGAACACAGCACAGGAGATGGAAAAATGGTGGTTAAACCTTTTTTTTTTGTGTGTGTGTGTATATATATAATGTGCATATAAATATTTTATACACAAACACACACACACACACACATGCACACGCTTCACACTGGAATGCTTGATTTTTCTCATGGAGAAGCTATTTTAGGTCCTGACCAAAAAAAAAAAAAAAAGTTCAGCTTAAAGACAGAAACCTGGATAATGGTATTTCCAAGATGATTTATGCCATTTGGGGTAAAAAGAAACTCCTGTAGGTATATCAGTAGCAACATACTGGTAAACAATATTTGTACATCTCAGATACACCCATCATCACACCTACCTTTGGGTGAGGTGGGAATCATTAATTAGCTATGTCAATTTGCCTAAGATTTTCAGGCTCACTTACTTAGATCTGCTAATTATGATGGCTGTGCTCAAGTGTGAAATTTGGGCATGGGCAGCAATGACTTCGAAGAGGATAGACTTGCAGATCTCCATCTACCATGCTAACTAAAAGGAAGCTCTGAAACAAGACACCCAGATGTTGAAGTGGGGACTTGGGAACATTGCAAGCAGAAGGAAGTACCGCTGAAAGCTGTTATCCCAAGGGAAGTGAGATAGGAGACAGATGCTTGGCTGATGAGAAGTGAACAGACTGCATAAAGAATGGGAGTATGAGGTGTTTTGATAAGAGAAACATGAAAAATGGGCCAGTGCTGAAGAAACAGCTGTGTAGCAGTGGTTCCCCATGAGCAGAGGTCAAGGTCTTTGATTCAGTAGCCACAAACAGTCCCGCACAGAGCAGGTACCAACCCCACTGTCCACACAGGCAACTCTTGCTGTGCAGAAAGGATATCAGATGCTATACTCAGTAGGACACCTCCATACACTGCTTTCCTAAGGGAATGGCACTGCCAGAGACGCCTTGTCGTATCAGCGCTAGCCATGCAGATCTCTCAGACAGTGTCAGACACAGATTTTTGGGCCATCCAAATTGAAATCTCATTATTTTTTGCAAATAGCTTATCAATATGCAGGTAGCATCCCATGTCAACACAGTACCACAGATTCATTTACAAAACTCCCAGAAGCACATGATAGCCATCATGTGTTGAGACAATCCGATCCGGTACACTCACTGCAATTTTCTTTGCATATTAAAACAGGGCCAAACCCTGAATTTAACACATATCTTCCTTCTGGCTTGAACTGTAAAACTCTTGACACACATTCACACTCCTGGGGTGTGGTCCTGCAGTCAGAGCTCAATGCCACAAGGTCTCCTGGCTCTCTTGTACAGTTCAAATGGGAAAGGGATCACAGCTGAGCAACAATTTAGGAAGCTGCTTCTGTCTCTCAGCCATTAATTTGCATCAGATCCCCAAATCCAGAAATGGGGAGGAAGAAGAATACAAGCTCTCTGGGCTGCTGCTCTCAGGGCAAGTGACACTGATGCTTGCCCTTGGAAACTCTTTGTCATTTTCTGGTGAACGCAAGGTGCTGCAAGGTGGTCAGGGGAATGGTGCCCGAGAACAGATGATCAGGAGATGATTTCAAGCTCAATTTGTTTCACCCCCACCCTGTACTGTCCTTGGTTGTCCTGATGACCTGTCTAGCTACAGAGGAGATCAGGACAGCAGGACTCAGCAGGAACCCTAAGGCTACCACTAACTCAAGAAATTAAGGAGTACTTTGGTTGGTGCACATGTTCTCTTAACATCCTGACTTTATGTTGCTCTAAGCATGGGGTACACACAAGACCCTGCCCCACATACTGATTTCTCCAAGGAAAAAAATTCGGTGTGCAGGCTGGAGGGAAGATGGGGTACACTTCAGGCCGGTCCCAATCTAAATGGTTAAAGGACATACTGTGGTACACATCTTGTACTCCATCTAGAAGTGGTGCAAAATTGACATTTTTTTACTCTCCTCAGTTCGACATTTCATCCTAAGCTTCTTCACATAAAATAAGATAGTGTCTTTAAGCATCCAGGAACATTTTAATTGGCTCAATTATTGATTTGTCTGATTTATGGAAAAATCAGAAATAATGCTAGAGATGTGCTTCTATATGATCAGTCCACAGTTTTGTTACAACTTTTGACATTTTGAGAACACTGAACTAAAGCTATTAGGCAAGGCAAAAATGGAAGCTAACAATTCCTGTCCTTTGATTAAGACCTGAGGGACAAAAGCAGCCCAATTCCCAGACCGTCAGTATTGTGACAGTGTGCCTTGACCAATCAATATCTAATAGCTAACTGCAGGCTGACTATGGTTCTGCTGTGTTCACAGTCAGCAGTGGATTTAGACTACCCAGGTAAGACATGTGCCTGATTTTGGTGCCACTTGCTCCTTCCTTCCAAACTTGACCCTCCTATCAGCCCTCTTTTCAGATGATTGAAAGCTCAGGATCAGAGAAGAATTCCTTTTCCTTTCTTCCAGTCCAATGTAAAACTGTTCTCAAACAGCTTTCATTTTCTCTGTGGCCAACTAACCAGCAGGACCATCTGGGTTTTGCTTTGATTTGGGGGAAAATCACTTCAACCTCATTGAGATAAATTGTCTAGAATGCTGGCTACATACTTCCATGTGCACTGGCTACATTCCCTCTGTGCTGAACTACTGAGATATTTACTACATCATTAGAAAATGTAACTGAAATAAGTGCAGTTAAAACAACTCCTTAGGAATGTGGTCCAAAGCCTATCAATAAATTGCTTTAGCAAATGTCTTTCTGGTTAGGGGGAGATGGTGACAAGGTACTAATTATGTCTTGTGAGATCTCTGAATGTTTGAAAATCTGGAAACCTAAGAGATGGTCTCTTCCTCCTCCTCATCCTCCTCCCATGGCCTGCTGACATAGCCAAGGGCAGCACTCAAACTGCACATCATAACCTCATGCCAAATAAACTTTTTCTGGATGGAAAAAAAGACATAGACAGATACCTCCCAGGCAGATCATTTCACACACAAGGCATGGCCAATTCCAATCATCACCCACTGGGACCATCTCAGTGTGGTCCCTCAACCTGTCCATATTCAACAGCTTAGTGACAGTCAAGCTAGGTGGGTTTAGTTTTCTCCCTCGCTATGGCAAGGAATACAAGGAGTGAGCATACTGTGTCTGCCAGACAGTCAACAATCCCATTCCCTAAAAGCAAACTCTGATAGATAGTTTACCCAATCCACTCCTACCTCTCCTCCTTCCCTGGGCTCCAGAGTAAGTACTTGTACTAGAGTTGTTTTCTCCTACTCACCTCCTGTTTCTCATTCTTCTCTGTCTGATGCAGTTTTCCTCATTCACATCCTATTCTTCCCATCCCCAAGCTGCTTTTTCTTCTTCAGATTCATGCAGAATAAGTCTTCTCCATCCATTCCCCAACCTCACTGAAACTCTACAAGGCCCTACAGCCTGTCTATGCTCCCAGGTATTGAAAGGCCCAGTCAGCCCCAAATGCTGAGGTACCCCACCGCTTTGTTATCCCTGTAGAAGCTGGGATAGCAAAAGGGAGCACATTTTCTATGGCAAGGAGTAAGATTTGTGTTATCTTCCTTATCCATCTGAAGATAAATATCCTGATCCTTGGCTGAATGTGTATGGAGTCTTAAGAAAAGGATTTGTTTGATTTTTGTCCTGTGATCTAACTTAGAGATTACAAAGTGGGGGTGGCTTGTGCATGCAAACTCACTGAAGCATTCCCTCTTGGTTTGATAGCAGGCAGACAGGCAGGCATGCGGAGATGCCCTGTCGGGGCAAAAAATGATATTGCAGAACAGAAACCCTAGTCCAGCTATGAAATGCAGAAGGGAAGAACCTGGCTATGGTAGACAGTAAACAATCATACGAGGCTGATTAAGTTGTGCCATCAATATTGACTGTTCTAAATTAGCCTGGTGAAGACCTGTCTGCAGAGAAACAACAGGACAAACGTGCTGCCACCGCAACAGCCTCTCATGGCTGTGGGCCAGAGCAAACTGGTCTGCTGGCTTCCAGAGAACAGAAGATCTGGGATGTCTGGGTGGTTCAGCCTGGTGTCAGCCAAGACCCAGCAAGACCAATGAGCTCTGTGTTGGTGTCAGCCAGCAACTCTACCTTCCCTGACCTCTGTGCCATACTCCTGAGTCCAAACAGCACTTGCTATCTCAGGCATAGCTAGGGGTCCATGACTTAGGTATTTAGGGCTCAAATGCAAACACGTGTAGTTAATATAGAGGCCCTATTTCTCTAAGTTGCTAATAGCTTCTGAAATAGCTTAAATGAGGAATTATTTTCTTATGCAATATGTCTGACATCTTCAGTCTTCAAAGCACATGGATAAAATGCAGCTGGTTAGCTCAGTGATTGTAAAGGTAGCAGCCCAACTGTGGCGTTTGGGCGAGATGCAAGGGAGATACCTTCTCTTGCCCAGGGGCTGACGTCAAGCTGTGGTACACCGTGCAGAGAGGGGTATCCACGCAGAGCTGTGGTTTGTGAGACTATGCAAGACAGGCTCTACGAGGACACAAAGCCCAAAGATGGGGAAGGCAGGAGGGAGCAGAGGCTGCTGGATTAGGCCCCTTTTATTCTTGCAATAAGCCCCATGCCAAAGTGCTATCCGTTGGTGCAACAATGTCATTAGTGCAGCATCTGCCACGGAGGAGCATGTGATCTTTGTATCAGCCGGGGGAGAGACCAGGGCCCTAATCCAACAAAGCACTAATCACGAACACATGAGGAGTCCCATTTCAAAGGGTTATACTTCAAATCAGGCTTGAGCTATACTGTTTTCCTGGATCCAGGCATCAAGCAGGATTACTGGGCAGGAGAAAAGAGGAGATTGACATGAACTGGCCCAGGTGGATTTTAGGCTGTTATTGTTCCTAGAGCTGCATGTCTTCTTTTAAGTGATGCGGAACTGATAAAGATGTTTTCTCTATCATCACTCCTGCCTGGACATGCAAGGCTTGCTCGAGGCACCCCTCAAAAAGCTAAAAAATAAAAAGGAATCTTTCCTTTCACTACAATAGACTTTGCTTCATGTCTTTACTTTGCACATCAATGGAAATTTTCTAGCCAGTGACTGTCAAAAAACAAAGAAGCATGTTACTGTGATTCATAAATTATTGTGGATTTTTGTCAACTTGAGACAAAAATCAGCATTTTCAGACTTAATTAAATGTATTTATTTCAACACTTTTGATTAAACACAATTAATTCTTTTTATAAGCCACCATAAATAATGAGATAAGTTTTCATTTCCATAAAATACCCTCTCTCTGGAAGCATCAAAATTTGTGCCAGCTCTATGTCTTTTGAATAATGAAATCACCATGTTTGGTATGAAAACATAGTTTACAGCAGTTTAATCAAGACAATTCTGGAAAATCAAATTAATGTTCTGATATTAGTTATTAGTAAATCTTCATCATTAAATGAAAGACAAATTATTGCAGTCTGCTTGGATAGTTTATACATTTGGCAGGGGAAGATATGCCCTAAACAAAGACAGCTTTTTTCCTACTACTACTAAAGTGGCGCTGTATCTAAAGGTGCAGGCAAGATGGATTTTAATCACAATATGGGGCTAATAAAGCATAGCTTGGGACAGGAGACAGAATATATGTTACCTGCTTAGAAATGGCCCCTCTTACTTCTTTATATGCAGAGCCAGTGTTAGGAAGAAAGACTGGCTCTCATTTGCTTTCCAATACAGATGTGAAAGCCAAGCTGCTTATGTAAGAAGGGATATTAATATTACAATTCAAGCTGGTGAAGTTCAGATTTCTTATCCTGGGGGGAACTTGAACATTGGCATTTGGTTTCATCCTACATCACAAAAGAAAAACAAAAAATACTTCACTTTGACTGTTCTTACATGTTTTGTTTCAGCCGTCTCACTCTAAATCAAACGAGTGTGATGGTACAGTCAAACTGAAATGTTACAACCTTTTAGAAAATAAACATTTTTATAATTTCCCACAAATACTTTGACACAACCACAGTACACAACCATGAAATTGCTTCATTTCTTTCAAGTAGCATTTGCTGATGGAAAGCTGTTCCATTTACAATTGTTGACAAGCTCTGATTAGAAATTAACTCATCTGATAATGACAAATTAACAGATGTATTTCTCCACCAGCACTCCGCAGCCAGGCCCTGGCATGCTTAAACCTCACCAAGGCCTAGGAGCAATCCCTTCTCCAAGGAGCAATCTGGCACTAGAGTGATGCTTCTGTATGTGGGGACTTCAGCCCTTCCTGGACCACTCTGTCCCTGCAGGGTGGACTTATCCAGAAAGGAGAAATGTTCACATCATCTTTTGCTCCAACAATAATCATCTTCTGCTCCCCTTCCTTGACTACCTACCTCTAATGTAGTCATAAAGGGTGGAAAAGGGAAAGAAAGGAAAACCACGTTTAATGTCTCCATAATATTTGAAGTATTCTTTACTTAAAATGCTTCAATTTTCTTTTCTTTCTGCCTCTGCAAAGTCTTTCAAAAGCCCATATTCCAAAAAGTATACTGAAGACAACACACTCCCTCCAGTCTGTGACTGATTTTGTCATTTTCTTCTGTTTGTTGCTGGTGTTTGGATGCATTACCTTTACACTTTAAAGCCCTCAGGTTACACAGCTATTATCTGTCACACTCCATTTACTGTGGATCTTTGTGGCCAGCAGTAGTGCTACATAAATAAAAAGCAAGACAATAATAACAAATTCAACAGGAAAAGGAGCCACTGGGTGTCCAAGGAATGAATGAGGAAAAAGAAAGGGTCATGAAGGAAGCAGTGGTTGAGGACAGAAGACAGTGAAAAACTCCCTAATCCTGGGCTGTGAGGTGTGAAATTGGTCCTTTTGGGTGAGCAAGGCACTCAGATCTAGCCTAGGCATGGAAAAAAGAAGGGTAGTTGTATGACTGGATGTCTCACAGCAGGATGTGCGAACTCCAGGAAGCCTTTTCTGCCTGGAGACATCAGTACCAATTCACCCCCAYCCCAAGTACAGGCACTTATCAGAGGTGCCCCAGCTAGAGGGCCATCAGCACAGGCTGCCTTGGTGGAGAGATGGAGACACCTTCCCCTGGAGTGCCCCAGATGGGCACCCCTTGCTGAAAGGGAGGAATCTGAGCCAGCCGGTTACATGAGCTGGTGTCCATCTCCTGCAGCAGAAGCTCTGCCGGCCCACAGCTGCGCATGACGCTGCTCAATGCAGAAAGCAGAGGCTTTCACTGAAATTTCCTCAACAGCTGGAGGATGCAAGCAGGGTGTTTTCTGTGACGGGGACCTTGTCCTGTCATGTCCCTGGGATTACCTAGCACAGCAGGGTCCTTATCTCTATCAGTGCTCAGGTACATTACATCAACATGATCAATCAGTAATACAAAGTAGTGAGATAAAATGAAGCATTGTTCAAGTTCAAGTATTGACCAAAAACAGACACTTGAAAAAATAACTTAAAGATTATCTCAAACAACCCTTTTAAATATAAAGTGACTGTTTCTCTGTCTCCCCTGGTGTGTCCAGGCGTAGTGACCCCAATGACTTCTATCAAGTAATGCCAAGCTAAGATGAGCTCTGACTGCTTCCATATTATCAAGGGATATCTGCTGCTCTGCCATAAAAAGAGCAAAGGAGAAGAAAGTCTTCTGAGAGAAATAAGATAAAATAAACAAAAAAACGAAGATCCTAATGAATAGACTCCAGAGAGCAGAAGTGCAGACACAGATCTGTCCACTCGCTGGGAGAAAACACATTCATCCTGACCTGCCATCTATTATATCAYTGTGAAACACAGTGTGGCAGAATACAATTCTGATTAAATCAACATTTAAGATCAGGAAGATATATCCCAAGAGCCCATTCTGAATGGTAATAAGCAGGGATAATCAAGGCTGGAAGCTGCACTAAAAAAAAAGCTGCTCAGAAGGTGACTAGGACAACTACCAAAATGAGAAAACCTATGGAAAAATTGAGAATGATGAGAAAAAAATGGTAATGCAACAGTAAAAGCTTATATGTGTCTAATAGCTCTCAGCCCAAAGGAATCCACAGCATTTTGTAGCAAAACAGGGAAACTAATTAGAAGAGAGGTCACTTTACCGCTACCAAAATGCAGCTGCCTCCTGTGTAAATATCTTGTTGATAACAACAGTTAAGAGCACAACAGCACTAGTGTTTAGGGCTGGAAGTATAAAATAATATCAAAACACTATCTGAAGATGGGCAGACAAGTTGCTCAGCCTGGGTTCAGGTTTGATCAGGAGAGCGGTCTCAGTCCATCCTGTTCATAGGAACAGCTTTATTTCACCAAACTTTCTAAGTCTGCAATGTAGAGATGTTTGCACCTGAGCTGTTCTCCCCGGTTCCTCTTACAGGCAGCAAAGAGAATAAGTACTTTCAGGACACAATTCATGTGATGCACATTAAACATTTATTTTAAGATGAGATGAATCACATCCTAAAATTATGATCATGTCCTGGCTGTAAAGAAAGCCTAGACAACCGGTTTGGATGTGAACAGTTCTATTGTAGATTTCTTTATTTCTGTTAGATGAAGGCAAGTGTATGAGAGACTATTGACTTTATGCTGGGCTTTTTTTGTTGTTGTTTTTTTTGATGAAGAGGAGAAAAATGTAGCAAATTAAAGTGTCTACAAGATAAAAAAAGTGTATGTTTTTCTGGTCAGCATCTGCATTCAAATTAATGCCTTTCTCGTTCTGCATTCTTTCTCACCTTCATGAGTTTCTTGCCATCATAATGTTCTCGCTTCCCTTTTTTGTACGTGTTCATGTTTTATGGACAGAAGCAGCTCTTTAAGTGCCAAACCACCATATTATAGGAGGAAAAAGAGTTCAGGGTGCTTGCAGAAACACAGTAAAGGACACTCACCCTGTTTATTTCCAGAAGCACTGTGGAAACTCCCCAACTTTTTTCTGTCTCTATTTTAAGTTGAAGACCAAAGTAGTGACAGCAATGGAGGGCAGAGTCAACAGCAAGGATTACCAAGGCATAATCTGAGCAGACATCAGGGGAATAAGGAAAAATCTGAGAGGCACAGTTTCTGGAAAAAGAAATAGCAGCATCAGAAAGCAAGGCTTTCTTGATGCAGACTTCAAAGCAGTTCAGGAATCAGCAGTGATTTTAACAGGCCATGTTACTGAAATGGACAAACTATGTCTAGCCTGGCCCTGGTTTGAGGCCTTTCTCTTATTTTTCCAGAAAAGTAGAATTATATGTAACAAGCAGTATTTCTACACATTCTGCTAATTTGGTGACACAGATAAATAATAAAAACAATAATACTCACTCTCCAGAGATGAAGTGAGAAATAAAGGCTTTAGTGATTAGACTGATCCTTGGAAACATGGAAAAATTACTCATTTCTTTAAACTTGCTACCCTTTTTCAGGGTTACTATTTTATTTGAGCTTTGTCTTTTCAAGAATGCTAAAGGAGATTTGTAATTGAATATAAATGAACTGTTATGTTCAACATTCAGAAGAGGAAAAAATGAGCAATGAGTACCTAAGTATTGCCTCCAAGTAGCTGGTTCTGAAAATGCAACCAGAAGCGCTAAAAAATATTTTCTGCAAGCTCTTCTCAACAACTAAAATGATATTTAAACCATGATTTTCTTTTGCATTTATAAGAAAAACTTTTCATACTAGATATACAATTTCTCTGCTGAATATATAGCTATATATATTGTTCAGCAGCTAAATTATTCTCTCAGGGCCTTTACTGTAAATGAACGAAAGTCATGACCTATAACGGCATGACAAAACTAAAGCACATTCAGTAAGGTAGGGTGCAGTGAGAGAGCAGATACAATGTGATGTGGAAATCTGTCAAGAGGCAGTGTTTTGAAGAGTCAGCAGCATTTTTTTAAATGTCTTCAAAGCAAATGGTATGACAGGCCCATGTCCTCTACGAAGGAGAGATCAGAAGCGTGCAGAATGGTGTGTTTTCAGTTCATTAGGATTAGATCATCTGGCTGGGCTGGGAGATTTTGAACTGAGTAAATCCAGCTCCCTACAGGTCTTTGATGAGTCAAAGCATCTCAATCCTCTTTGGTTTTTAAGACGAATCCATGAAAAAGCCACAAGTTCATCTTTGCCTCATTCTACCAGTCAACCTTATCTGCCCCCATGTTCTTTATTTCCTCCCCACACTTTCACCTCCATGCAATTAGCATCATATTTTAGCTATTTCAGCATTTTAGCAGTCAGATTCTGCTTCACATTTTTGAAGTGCCCTTACCAGCTTTCTTTAATCACTTTTTCCTGGCAAAACCCTTGGAAGGATTGTTGTCACCATTTTACAGATGCTGCAACCAATCTCTGACCTATACAGAGATTAAGTGACTTGCTCAGTGCTGCAAGGGAAATTGATATCAGAGGTAGGACTGAAATTCAGGAGTGTCTCTCTCTCTCCTTCCAGGATGGTGATCACAGCTTTTCCTCCTTTTGTTTGAAAATCAAGTACAAGGAAAGAAATGGAAAACATACTCAACGTTTAGAAATAATTCACTAACAATGACAACTGCAGGTGTATAAGGAGAAAAGGATGGTGCTGTCCATAGAAAATGGAAGAGCTGTATGTGGCACATGGGTTTGGTGAGATTCATCTCACCTAGTTTTAGAGCGGGGATTCAGCAATAGGCTGTGGACACTGATTGCAGGAAGCAGCTGAATAAAGCTAGGTGTCATTTGCGATGCCCTAGGATTTCTGAGATACCTGCTGAGGCTGATCTGCTCTGCAACGTCAGCTTCAGTGCAACACCAGCAGACACCAACAAAAGTCCCCACTGTCTTGCTCAGCTGTAATAGCTGCAGAGAGAAGGAGGAGCTCTGAGGCTTTCCTAGGGATGTGGAGGGTTGGGGAGTGACAGAAAGGGCGACAAGAGTCTGGGCAGACTTCAGAGAGGAAAAAGAACAGCCAAGTACAGCACACAGTGGATGGAAGGAGGAAGCAWGCAGTCCTAAAGTTAGAGCAGTGGCCACATGCTGGGACCAGTGCATCCCCTTCTTGCATGCATCATGAGAGACCCTGGACAGTCACCTTAGGCCAGAGCCCCAAAGGGGATTTTGGCACCTAAATGCCTTGCCTAGGCAGAGTTGGAATACAGTGCTTCAGAAAAGGATTCCCAACAGTAAGCATGCCGAGTTTTGGGGAAGGGTAGAAAATCAAGCAGTAGGAAACTCAGAAGAGGAGGAAGTGTTCTCCTCCTTCAGATACAAGCACCTACACGGAGCCAGGATCTCCATCAAGGACCACCCCTGCACAAAGGCACCCCTTTGGGGTAGAGACTGACAGCTGCCTCGTGCTTTTAGAAGTGGCTGGAGGGCAGAGTCTTTGCCATTTCCATAATAGACTGGAGTTAATTCCCTCTTGCCTGGGAAACAATGGGCCTCGGTTCCATCACCAAATGATGCAGATTTCCACATTTTCCTCTTTCCAAGACAGTGCCTTAGCCACTGAGTTGGGAGTAAGCAGGGGAGGAAGATGACATCTTTGATTTTTGCCCGTGATGAAGGAACATGAGCTTTCTGGGGCTGGAAGATGAGAGCACTTCAGAGTCTCACTCTGTGGCCCTGCAATTTCAGTGTTCCTGTGCAGAAAGGATGTCTGGGGCTCCACTTCCAGTTGTGCCCTCTGTATGAAAGTATCTCTGAACAAAATAAATACACTGTTTGGGAGGAAAGACTGAAACCAAGCAGACAAAATGTTACTGAGGTAAGTCACAGTTCACCAGGACTGCATAAAGTCCCAATGGAGATGGAGTTTACAAAGTGAAATCCCCCCACAACCCCAAATCACCACTGTAACTGTGACCTACAGCACAAACCTGTCCATTCCAAGCATGGTCTTCATCATCGGCCTACCCAAACCAGCGATAGCGCTGTTTTCTGCCTGTGAGGGATGCACAAGCCATCTCTGTCCGTCAGACAGAGACAGTCTCAACCTGAACCTAGGGTCCCAACCTAGTCCTCAGCAATGGGGTGAGTTCCATTATGTTCTGTACATACCTGGAAATAGCAGGTGTGTTGCTGTAACCTTAGTGGCGTGAATATCTTGAAGCGTTAGGGAGAAGTGATATCATCTAGTAGACCAATTGCTGCATGCTTTCAGGAACACAAGAAGTTCATCAGGTCATTTTAAGTCTCGCTTTTCTTCTCCGTTGCTGTATACAAATCTCAAGCCAAAGTGCATTGTCATCCTTGGAGTATACTAAGTAAGGTCAAAATTGAGATTAATGATCCTTTTCTCCAAGAATGTACACATTCTATACAAGAATGTACACATGTACTGCTTGATCTAAAGGCCAATTTACCCATGTTGTAGCATTCTGGGATCTCTGGAAAATTATCTCATATAATCACTGGATAGCAGCCCAGGAGAACTTTGATTTTGGCTTGACTTGCTAAGACTCATCTCTGAATGATGGATCAGCTACATTATACAGTTCATATTTCTCATAAAACTTTTGCTCATAAATCAAGAGGGATACAGCCTCTCATGTACTTCATCTAATGAAATATAGATTAGTCTGCAGGAAGATTCTTGGAAGTCAGCTTGATGAAAGTCAGTCAGTGTTTCTTCTCACCAGTCCTTTTTGTTAAAAAATTCAAGCAGGATACTTCCTTTAATAAGGTATTAGCACAGGGATATTTCTTGTAGTCAAAGTGAGAGATTTTATTTCACATATATGTAGGTGAGTTCCTGGTTCAAGTTGCAAAATGTTACTGAGGTGGAAAATAATGTCCTGAATGTCCTACGTATTGAAATTCTACAAACACATTAAGTACATTTGCTCCCTAGAGTTGCTCCAGTATGGAGGCTAATCTTGTAATACAACAAGCACAGCACAGTTTGCACATACCTAGTGAAATCAATGAGTTGTAATTACAAAATGAAGATACTCAGGTCAGCATACAAAGTAGCTATAAGAAACACAATTAATACAATTTCCTTTGTGTTCTGTATCAGCTATCCAGCTCTTACTTTAGGGCATCTGAGCCCCAGTTTCACCTATTCATGATTATTGCCTTTAACTTGGTGTAAATTAGGAATAAAGAAGGGGCAAGTGAGATCCTACAAGGATCCTACAGTTCTTTCCATAGAAGAGAAGTATAAATCTATCTGTGACATTACAGTGGTAGAAACTTCACTGAAACAGGGAGCAGTCAGGTTTGCTATCTTTCCTTCACTCCTAGAAGTTTGCTTTCCCCTGAGAAAACTGGAGGGAAAAAGATTAGGACTACTAATGGCCCATGGACAACTTTCCAGATGTTGTGAGCTCCAAGCTCCCAATCTTTGCTGCATTTCACATACAGCTGGGACAGGGAGCAAGGCCCTCTGCTGTGTCCCAACACAGTCAGCTGGGTCCAACTATGTCACCATGGGCTTTTCACAGGCAGCGCTAGAGCTAACAGCTGGCAAGGATGCAGGTAAAAATGAGGTGACTGGTCCAGGATGAGGGAATATGGAGAAGAGGAGAAGACATCAACTTCTGGGTGAGATAGCAGCAAAGGAGAGATGTGCTGGAGAGGAAAGGAGATAAGGGAGACTTGAGGAATCAGTGGTCCAGGGCATGGTGGAGGAAGTAGGCGACAGCTTGGAGACACTGCTGTAAGCTACTGCAGGTCCGATTTGTGGTGGAGTCAGTGGAGTGATGTTAATTTACAAGAGCTGTCATGTGTCCCAGGAAATCATTATGGGCTAAATTACGAAGCTATTTTTTGCACAGAGCAGTCCCTTGCTCCACCTGTAGCTCTGAGGACTGAAGTGGAGATCATCCATGCTGCAAAGCAGCATGCAGCATAAGCAGTTCATCATAGTGGCTGGAAGCTGGAGAGGGCAGATTAAAGCAGCAACTCCATTCTCCCTAAAAGAGATAATAGAGAAATAATAGAGATTTCCAGAGAGACCCTGTCAGAGAGGATAGAAGAGCACATTTCCAGTTACCTACTCGTCTAAAAGGTGATGAGTGAGTGTCACTCACAATCAGGCTTATAAAAACAATGCACTGTAGCTCTGAGCATGACATTTCTTGTCAAATTCAGGTAACAGAAACATAATCACAGTATTAATTCCTCCTGGGAAGATGTACTCTTATAATTTTTTAGATGCAAAAGGTCTCTAAGTACAGCAGCTCCTACCACCCAGGCCTCACGGAAATTTCTTTATGAAGGTGTTTGGGATTAAATAACGCTGTGAGGATCCTCACATCTTTTCTCCTGCAATTTGCTTTTGCAGGGAACGGTTCAAAGCTGCTCCACTAATATCTATGGATCTTGAGGGATCTGTGCCAACCACAGGATCACCACCCTCTTTGGTTTTCTGAGGAGGTGGCAAAATAATCTGAAGTCTTCCACCTGTGCTCCTTGGCAATGAATAACCATTATGAGCAATCAGATCACAGAATCACAGAATCACAGAATCGCTGAGGTTGGAAGGGACCTCTGGAGATCATCTAGTCCAACCCCCCTGCTCAAGCAGGGTCACCTAGAGCACATTGCACAGGATTGCATCCAGG